>NC_081322.1:19608859-19908859 GCF_026419965.1 Kogia breviceps | reverse complement strand
AGTGCTTGTGATTGGTCTGTTTATATTTTCTATTTCTTCCTGGTCCAGTCTCAGAATGTTGTGCTTTTCTAAGAGTTTGTCGATTTCTTCCAGGTTGTCCATTTTATTGGCATATAGTTGCTTGTAGTAATCTCTCATGATCCTTTGTATTTCTGCAGTGTCAGTTGTTACTTCTCCTTTTCCATTTCTAATTCTATTGATTTGAGTCTTCTCCTTTTTTCCTTGATGAATCTGGCTCACTCAGGCCAGGGGGAGGGAGGGGTATGGAATGTGGGGTGAGCCTGCGACAGAGGCCGGCATGACATTGCACCAGCCTGAGGTGGTCTGTGTGTTCTCCTGGGGAATTTGTCCCTGGATCACGGGACCCTGGCAGTGGCGGGCTGCACCTGCTCCCTGGAGGGGAGGTGTGGACAGTGACCTGTGCTTGCACACAGGCTTCTTGGTGGCTGCAGCAGCAGCCTTAGTGTTTCATGCCTTTCTCTGGTGTCCGTGCTGATAGCTGGGGCTTGTGCCCTTCTCTGGAGCTCGTTTAGGTGGTGCTCTGAATCCCCTCTCCTCATGGACCCCCAAACAATGGTCTCTTGTCT
This sequence comes from Kogia breviceps, assembly GCF_026419965.1. Taxonomy (NCBI): domain Eukaryota; kingdom Metazoa; phylum Chordata; class Mammalia; order Artiodactyla; family Physeteridae; genus Kogia; species Kogia breviceps. Next base: position 19,908,272 of record NC_081322.1, on the reverse strand, counting down.
CTTTGGCAGGTCCAGACTTTTTCCCGGACTCCCTCCCGGCTAGCCATGGTGCACTAACCCCATCAGGCTGTGCTCACGCCGCCAACCCCAGGCCTCTCCCTGTGATCTGACCGAAGCCTGAGCCTCAGCTCCCAGGCCCCGCCCGCCCTGGCGGGTGAGCAGACAAGACTCTCGGACTGGTGAGTGCTGGTCGGCCCCCATCCTCTGCGCGGGAATCTCTCCGCTTTGCCCTCCTCAGCCCTCTTGCTGTGCTCTCCTCCGTGGCTCCGAAGCTTCCTCCTCCGCCACCCGCAGTCTCCGCCTGTGAAGGGGCTCCTAGTGTGTGGAAACCTTTCCTCCTTCACAGCTCCCTCCCACTGGTGCAGGTCCCGTCCCTATTCTTTTGTCTCTGTTTCTTCTTTTTTTCTTTTGCCCTACCCAGGTACGTGGGGAGTTTCTTGGATTTGGGGAAGTCTGAGGTCTTCTGCCAGCGTTCAGTAGGTGTTCTGTAGGCGTCGTTCCACATGTAGATGTATTTCTGATGTATTTGTGGGGAGGAAGGTGATCTCCGCGTCTTACTCCTCCGCCATCTTGAAGGTCTCCATATACACATCTTCTTTATCCATTCATCTGTTGATGGTTGCTTCCCTGTCTTGGCTATTATAAATAGTGCTGCTAAGAACATTGGGATGCATGTACAGATACTACTAAAAGGCATGGACTAGGTGAGAACACCCTGGGAAAAAAATATAGAGAAGAAGGAAGAGAATAGATCCCGGAGGCATTCCCAGATTAAGAGTTATAAGAAAGGAGAAAAATCCTGCAAAAAATTCCCCAAAGGAGGGCCAGTGAGGTAGAAAGAAAAGCCAGCAATTGCAGTGTTATGGAAGACTATAGCACAAAATATTTCAAGTAGGGTGGAGCAATAACTGTAGTCAATACTATCTAGAGGCTAAAGAAAGATAAGTGATGTTGACTTTGGCATGATGTAGTATATTTGTGACCTTGATCAATGCAGTTTCAGTGACAAGTTAGGAATAAAAGTCCAAATGGTGTGGGTTAAGGAAAGGACAGGAGATGAGGAAGCTGGGCTTTGCTGAGAAAAGAAAAAGAACTCTTTGTTTTTTGAAAAATATTAAGTAAGTATAAAACACATTCATAAACTCTGTCCCACCTACTGTCAAAACATCTTTCTCTTCACACCAATCTGTATGTAAGAGTTTGTCATTATTTATTTCAAACATGATTTACTCAGTATTTTACTTCTACAAAACTTGGATGCTGGTAGATCCAGCCTTGTAGATTACACATCTTAGATCGTTTCCAAAAGAACTGACAACAAAAGCTTAAGACACAAACATAATTTTGAGACATTCTTAATTATTCTGCTCAGAACAATACATGAGGACTTATTAGTAGATAAGCTTTAGAAAAACAGTTTTATTAACTATGTCACAAACTTAAACTTAAGCAATGAACTTTTTGGTCATTCTGGTATTCTTTTCCAGTTTATCTTTATTCTGGTTTCTCTGCTCTTTTCTTGGAAACATTGTTTATATAATAAGATACAGACACAGCATGATCTTTGGCCCTCGAACCAGATAGTTGCCATTTTGATCTGCCAGTCAAACTCAAGTGTCTGCCCTGAAAGTTGAGACAATCGATCATAGTTTGGACACTTGAGCAGTGTCAACTAATTTTAGTCTCCAAGGCTGGGATGATGTGAGCGGTGACTGGCATGGCACTTGTTCCAAATCCCAGCAAGGGTTATGACTGTCCTTATGGTTAACAACTGCACAAATAGAAACAGGCTGAGTATGAGGCTACCTCCTATCTTTATTTATTATTCCAGCTCTTGGCGTAATGTAGATGAAAAACTCTGTTTACTTTAAGCTTTCCCATTAAAGAATCAGTGATGCTTCACTTCCCTACTCTGTGTGTACATAACCAAGCATAGGCCTAGTCCAAGATACTACCTAAACAAAACCACAAACAACCCTCCACCCGCACCCGAATATGAGGTCTGTATGAAGAGCAAGTCTCCTTGGCTTTACCTTTCTTCCTTCATAAATTTTTGGGGGATAGGGAAGAAATGAGCAAAGCCCTACCTTGAAACTGGAATAAATACATTAAAAAACAAACACAGGAAGTGAAAGTTTTATAGCCTTGGCAAGTCTTTACCCTCCCCTGTGATATGTTTCTTTCATGAAGGAGCCCACCCAGAACTTCAGACAATATAGTGGGAGTGTGTGTCTAGGAGTCTTTGTGAAAGGTTCTGGATGGGAATAAAAAAGTCTGTTTGCTACTTTTCAGTTGCCTTATGTGTTGGACACTGATAACAGAAGATGACATACAAAGAGATCTATTCAGGTTTTATGGCCCTTTTAGGTTGGCATGCTCTCACATGACTGCCATTGGCTTGGAAGCTGGGGAAACGTTGACCTGTCAAGATTTTATTGGGTCCATAGCTGCCCATAAAGCAGCTTCCCAGCTTTCCAGGTTTTTTTCCCAGAGTTCCAGTAGTTTAGCCACAATCCACAACTTTCAGAGTCTCTAAGTGATTGGTGTCTCTGATGACAGTGATGTCCCTTAATCTATTCTCAGCCAAAATCGACTAACTTTTATACTTGACTGAAGCAATGTTTTTTATTTAAGGTATTAACACTCAAGGTGTTGAAACACAAAACCTAAGAATTTATTTTATTATTATTATTATTTTTTGTGGTACGTGGGCCTCTCACTATTGTGGCCTCTCCCGTTGCGGAGCACAGGCTCCGGACGCGCAGGCTCAGCGGCCATGGCTCACGGGCCCACCCGCTCCGTGGCATGTGGGATCTTCCCGGACCGGGGCACGAACCCGCATCCCCTGCATCGGCAGGCGGACTCTCAACCACTGCGCCACCAGGAAGCCCAAAACCTAAGAATTTAGACTCTTAATTTTTAAAAAATTAATTTTTGGTGACAATTTAAATACATTTAAAATCTTTAATTTTTAATTACAAAATAACAAATATTCATTGCAAAATTTCAGAAAATACAGCAGCATGTAAAATAAAAAATTCTCTTCTTCCCAATCGACTGCTAGAACCTTAGAGTTTATCTTAGCAGAGATTTTATTGTATGTATATAATTCTACATATTTGCAATTATACATATACACATACGCATATTCTTTTTAAAATTGCAATTTTTTACTTAAATTTGTCAGAAAAATTTCTCCATGACACACATAGCATATCAGAGATAGATAAAAGCTATTTGTCCAGTCTTTCAATTACAGTACTATATAAATGTACAAATGAATGTATATTGAAACATTCATTTATTCACTTACAAACATTTATGGAGTCTTTAATATATTATAGGCAGAGATGAACCAGGTTTGTTTTTCAGTTTGCGAGATTTTTTTCAGTTTGCGAGATTATCCATTCACTTTGTACTGTGAAAGATGAGAAGTTTGTACTGTGAAAGATGTGAAAGACGAGAACTGAAGTAACTCTCTAGTTACTCCCGACGCACACCGTATACCCCAACCACACACACACACACACACACACACACACACATACACACAGACTCACACTTCTTCATACATCTCAAGATAATTATGTAACTTTTGTTAAACCAGTATTCAAGTTTTTCATTATTATGACCATATGACTTTATTCACAGCTGAGCCACACTGTATACTTTGATTGCCTCTAATTTCTCTCCCCAGTGTTCCTGAGGGAAAGTGTAGCAGGACAGTAAGAAAAGCTACTTGCAGACCAGGCTGCTGGAATCCATACCCCTTCTTGTCCATTTACTAACTGGGGTGACCATGGGCAAGATTTTCAACATCTTTGTGCCTCAACTTCTTCATAAGAGTTACGACTTCACGGGAATTCTGCAAGGAGTGCATGAGTTACTATATATCAAATGCTTAGAACACTGCCTGGCACACACTGAATATTATGTAAGGTTTGTTATTTTTGTCATTACAGTCTCCCAAGAAAGGACATAAGTGAGGTCATTTTTTCAACTTTGTGTCTTTATTCTATACCCTCACTTGATTAACAGTCCTGTATATAGGAACTAGGTTGAAAACCATTTTTGCCCCTCAGAATCTGAAAGCATTTCTTTATTGCCTTCTCATGAGTGGAGTCTCTTTTGTTTATGAATTCTAATGTTATTTCATGTCTTTTTCTGGTATGTTTGCTTATATTTGTTTGTTTGTTTTCACTGCTTACTTTTGCTTTGTTTTCTTTCCCTGGGATTTTTTAGTGACCTCTCCCAATAACTAGATGACCCAATATTTCATGATGACCTGCTTTATTATGGATCTTTCTCATAATTGTTTGGGATATATCTTGGTTCCTTTTAAATCTGGACATCACACCATTCAATTTGGAGAAGTTTTCTTGTATTTTTTTTTATTATTTACTTTTCTCTAGTTTTTCTGTTTGCTTTTCCTGGAACTCTTACTAGTTACATATTGACCCCTCCCCAGAATAAAACATCTAATTTTCATATCTTTTGCTCCCTTCTTTCCATCTCTTTGTCCTTCTGTTTTAAATTTAGGGTATTTCCTCAACTTTGCTTTCCAACTCGTCTATTGAAATCTTTATTTTAATATGTTGTAGATTTCAGTGAGTTTATTCTTCCCTGAATAGCCATTATTATTTTTCAGTAACATTCTGTTGTTTCATGGCTGCAATATTTTATCTTATCAACAAATATTGGTCTTTTACGACCATCTCAGCTCTGTCCATTGCTATGTCTCCTCCAATTTCATTTACTTTTGTTTGTTTATATCTCTGTCTTCCAAGTGAAAGGCTTCTCCAGAGAGTATAATTCCACTTTCCTGGACCAGGGAGAGAACTTGAGAGGGCCCCAATACAGACTTTCAACCAATTGTCCTGTTTTCATTTTTGCACCCCACCTTGGCTTCCATAAATACCTTGAACCCCCAACTCCTGGGCCTGGCTCAGTACAGTAGCATGAATTGTTCATGACTTGATGGCTTCCTCCCCTATAAGCTTGTAGGTTTCTGAGTTCTCTACTGTGAAATCAATGTTCACTCTTTTTTTAGATTTCCTTCTTCAATTTTTTTGATGTATTTGTTTGCTTTCATTTTCTCTGATGTGTCTTTGTCCCTGTGGTCTATATCTTGTTGTATTTATTTATTTATTTTGTTTTATTCTCATTAAATGGAGTTTCAGGAGGAAATGCAATAAACAGAGTTGTTCCGTCTGTCATGTTTCACCTGAAGTCTACAATACTTTTTAATAAATATTTTAAAAAATTCAGGACTTTTACTAAATGTCTACTATGTGCCAAACTCTTCTTTGGGAGCTACTTCTTGGACTTTTAGTGTTTACACTATGTTTCAGTCTTCATTAAAACAAATCCCCTAAGTATTTCTGCTGAACAATCAATATATTAAACAAATGACTTCTTTTGGACTGTTGAAGTTACTAAAGGTGTTTGGAAAGAAAAATGTTAAATGGTATTGTTATAAAACTGGCATAAATCAGGTCATTTTTCTTCCAACTAGTGTAATACAGAGAGTCTTTCCTTTTAGGTCTTCATGCTTGTGACTGTACATGTATGTGTGCAAGTATATGTATGTGTGTGAGTGAATGTGTAGTGTGTGAGTGTATACATGCATGTGAGAGTGTGTGAGTGTGAGTATGGGTATTTCCATGTGAAAGTGTATGTCTGTGAGCATATGTGTGTGCCAATGTGTGTGTTTGTGACTGTGTGAGAGTATATCTGTGTGTATATATGTGTGTGTGTGTTTATGGCACAGATAGAAAACAGCTCTGCTGGGGACTCTAGCACCAAGGTCCTTGGAATCCATCTGTGCTCCTGTTTCTCCACTTAAAAAACTGGAATTACCATTCATCTTGTAGATATAGAAATACATCCTATTATAAAACACTTGGAAATAGCTCTATTAGACATAAACTGCTGCCTATAAAACTGGGATTAATGAAACATTAGAAGCAAAGGTGTTTTCACTCACAAGGCTTATGCTCCACTCAGGCAGGATTATTGGGTCTGGAATTGTTCTTGCTTCCTTGAATTATACTGCTTTTCGTCTGAGAACCCAGTAGCCAGTTAAAGATGAATGTTGATGAGCAACCACAGGGTTGCCTTTGTTCTTTGCCCAGAGGGCTGGTGGCAAAAAAGAAAGAGGAAGAAGGTGGAAAGCAGCTCATCACTAGTACTAAAGGCTCTCCAGGGAGAGCATTATAAAATTTAAATAAAACTGAGTAAATACAACTTCCTTTCAAACCTTGCTGTGCAACACCAGGAATGTTCACATAACTAACCAGCTATCTAGTCTGCATTCAGAGATATAAATAAAAGACTTCTTTCAACGTGATATCATAGGGTTTTAGATAGCAAATATGCCATCCTTCAGTCTGAAGTAAAGAAACACTTACTTCATTCAACAGTTAAGTGAGCTGCTATCTGGCCCTCATTATATCTGTGATTTACAAGGACTATGCAGGCCTGTGTTGCCCACGTCAGAGACCACCAATATAAAATGCAGCAAATGGGATTTTTATCTTTCAGCACGCCTCAGAGTTGTTGCACAAGATACACTTCTCAGTCTGCATATAATCAATCTAACGTAAACCATTATCTCTGCACAAAAGACTAAGCTGAAAGCCCCTGTGCTCAGGATCATACTTAAACATGCCTGACATTCACAGCTCCCTGGATTCCTTGCAAAACCCTGGGCTGTGCAAGATGTTCCATGCTGAGACCAAGCTGGGCTGAATGCGAGAGTAAAAAAGACACTATCTCAAGAGGAGTTTGTTGACAGGCCGGGGAGTGAACATTTCACCAAAAATCAAAGGGTGATTTGTTCCCAAGCTTCCAAATTAACTGGTAAATGCTGGCATATCAGGAGTGGGATTGTCCTTAAAGTTCGAACTGAAGGTCGTTACTTTGTGTCTCTTGCCATTAAAAAGATGTACATGGGCACCTCGTATTGTCTTTGTTTGCTAGCAATATTATTTAGAGATTCTCAAAGATAATTGAATTTAAGCTTCTTTTAGAAATGACAAAAATGGTATTTTTTGGTAAAGGCCGGAAGAGTAGGTGACTTGCCCTACCATTTTGGCTTCGTATATTTTTACGTATTATTTTGCCTTTCAGAGTCCTTATTAAACAACCATCTTCAGGGTGAATGTTCAAGACATATTCTCACCTTTCATTCTCAGTACTGATTTATGCCTTAAGTCCGGAGCTCATTTTCTCCTCAGGTAAGGAGTTTTGCTTTTTACATCATCAATGTCCATTGGGTCTTCACCAGCACTCACTTTGTAATGAATGAATAAACATCTTGATGTCAGCATAAATGACAAGTGAGGCCTGTGGTTCCAGCAAGGAGTCTGGGAGACCAGGCCATGTATTAGATGCTCCCTCAGGCAATTAGCTTGTCCATAAACTGCTAGGACAGGCCCTCTAGTCTCACAAATATACCCTCCTAGACACAAAAGAACCCAGAAAGGGGTGTGTGTGTGTGTATAAAACTTTATAAATTAAATTATCATTTTTTTTTTTTTTTGTGAACTCAATATGTGCCTTATCTTGAGAGAAAGTGACAACATATTAATTTTTTTTTTTTTTGCGGTACGCGGGCCTCTCACTGCCATGGCCTCTCCCGTCGCAGAGCACAGGCTCCGGACGCGCAGGCTCAGCGGCCATGTCTCACGGGCCCAGCCGCTCCGCGGCATGTGGGATCCTCCTGGACCGGGGCACAAACCCGTGTCCCCTGCATCGGCGGACTCTCAACCACTGCGCCACCAGGGAAGCCCTGCATATTACTTTTTAAAATGAATTAGTTCACATAAGACTGAAAATGGAAAGAAGAGATTGATTACTACCATAGTTTCTCTGTTTCATATATAGAATCTGGGTTAATGTTGACACTGTCAGCATTAAGAAAAGGATTGTTTTAAATAAATAAAAGGGAGTAAACGAAATATATCAGGTTCCTACAGATATCTGGAATATTAACAAAGACTTCAACATAATTGAGATAATCAAATCATTCAAGTAAAACTCTGAACACCTGTGAAGACATACTTTTCAATTCTCTAGTAATCTGAAAAAGTAATTTTTCAAATAACTTTTGGTAATTCTATGGCAATTCCATTGTCTCTGGGGCATCACAGGGAGAACAGACTCCACAGCCTGGGCAAGACCTCTTTGGCATTTGTGTTCTGCAGCCTTGAAGAGTCTTCGCTGACCACTCTGGGTAAGTAAAAATGCCACAATATTTATTCCCAAATAGTTAAACTGATTTTGGCCAGCTTCTATTTTGGGAAATTGCATGTTGCCAACATAAAGAATTTCCCACATCATTTCTGTTATAAAGTATTCTTCATTTCCTGCTCTGTAGTGGAACAGTGCTTTCCTTTTTTTTTTTTTTTTTTTCCCATGAAACTGGCTGTCTTGTAGGGAGGAGGAGGAGGAGGTGATTTCTTTATTTTGGGACCATTTTTCAGACAGTAAGCTGCCAAATCCATTTGAGTATTTTCCAAGAACCAGCATTCTTATACTTCACCTTGTAGCTGTTTAGGAGATATCCCAGAAACTTCACTTATTGGGTACCATAAAACTCAAGGCTTCGACATAATTCTTTTCCTATAAAAATAAAGATATGTGGTAAGGCAAGACATACAAAGAACAGCAAATATGTGGATAACAGGCCCACAGAAACTTCTCCTTCCCTTTCCACCCCGTTACAGGCACCAGCAATGCCAGCATTTGCTAGAAAACCATTATGGCTGTCATGCTCGTTGGGACCACAGCTTGACTGTGAAAATTACAACTCACTTTTGGTTTATGGAAGTCCTGGTGTATATTGAGCTGATGAAGCTAAGAATGAACAGTAATTTCTGCTCTAACTCAAAGTGACCAGTCACTGTGAAGCTGTGTTCTCCTTTGCTGAAACACAGTGGTCAGCCATCAGACTGAGGCAAGAGGCAGGGAGCCATTATCCCAGGATCAGTACTTGCAAACCTGTTCACAGTGTTACGCTTGCCCCTAATGTTTCTGAGGTCCTAGCAAGACTACAAATAGAGGTCTAAATATTTATATATAAAGCTAAGAAACCAATGCACAATATATTCTGTCCTCCTACCTTGACAAGTACACCTTCATAGTGACATGGAAGTCTTAGACTTTGTGGAGTTAATTTACACTATAATGTGAATGGCAGATTTGAGAGAGTGACTTTTAATGGAAGGGGTGGGGCTGTATTACAAAGTCTTGGTAAAAGATGCAGAGAGAAGATATGGATATGCAGGGACAAATGTAATACTACTCTGTAACTTTGTCAACTACTGAATTTGCTGTGCTACTTAGAATAAACCTATCAGACATGGAAAGACCTCTGTAGATCTTTTTCCAGAGGTCTCTTTTAGACCATGGTTTAAAATAGGCCTACAGGTATGTTTTATCTCAGTCTTTCTTTCCATTCACCTCTCTTACTGCTTTTTTCCAGGTTGGGGGCCCCAGGCAAATTAGATAGCTCTCACTTCACCAAGCTCATGTTGTTCCCATTACTGTATGGAGTTCTTCCTTACTCACTACTTCTCTATGTCAAATCTTCCAACTTTCTCCTTGCCCATCTTCTCCTATTCAGTTTAAATAGAAAGAGAGAAGTTTCCTCCTCCTTCCAGCTTTCCTTAAGCCCAGGATTGACTTCTTTCTCTTTGGATCACCTAAGCCACTTTCTATTTCTCTATATGGTCTTATCCCATTGGTCTGCTCAGACTTGTCTTAAATCCTGCTAGACTGAGTGCTCCAGTGATGGCCACCTTGGCACGATCATCTTCATATGTCCTATATCACCCTCTGTAGTTCCAGGAACATATTAATGTGCAGAGAACATGTTTTAAAATTAAAGATGAATAAATAGCTAAAGTTAGTGTTTGACCTCAAGAACCCTACCTTCTAGTTGAGGAGAAAATCCTACAACACGAGGCAGTATAGAATTATATCTTTGTTTCACCATCATTGGTGTTATCATGTGTGATTAAAACTGGGTTGTAATGCCTATGCTTGGGATTTGGGGAGAGAAGCTCTATGAGGGCTGCCATGATGGGAGAGGCTTCATGGAGGAGACAGGACATGAACTTGACCTTGCAGGATAGAACATGGCACACAGTAATAATACTAGCAGCTAACATTTACTGAAAACATATTTTGTGCCAGACACTGTATCAAACCCTTAACGTGCCTGATTTCATTTAATTCCCATAATATTCCTCTATGGACACTCTTTTTATCCCCTTTTAATTATTAGGAAACAGAAGCTTTTGCTGTAGAGTCATTAACTATCCCAAGGTTGAGGCAAAGATGGAATTTGAACCACACTTCCATATCGCTTTCAGGAGTTAAGTGCTGATAAATAGGAGGATGGGAACAGTTTACTGAATGACTAAGTAATCACATAATAGCTAAAAGATGAGGCAGGGGTAGGGTATTCTGGTCAAAAACAACATGAGCGTATGGGAAGATGGGCTTTCAACTCACAGAGGGTTTACGATGGGAAAGTTAGGGAGAGAAGGTTTTATTCCCAACACAAAAAGAAAGAAATTGTGGATTCTTACTCAAACCCAAACAGTGGGCCTCTCAGCCACTTGTCTTTCTCCAAGACTCAAGTCGCTCTTCCTGAGGGTTCAGGGATTTTAGGTGTTAATTTCACTAAATTTTGAAATGCAGGGCCTCGTAGGTTCTAAAAGGGTCCTGGTGGAGTGTCGTGTGGACAGCAGGCGACACAACCCCTTCTACTAACTGCTGACCCCCAGCATCACCTCACTTTTACAGCCAACTTTCACAAGCATTAGCTACTCAACAAGTATTAATGATAGGGACAATCACTATGAAGTTTCAAGAGGTACATTATATTTGCAATAAGTTTGTCATTTTAAAAGTTGTGGTTTTTTTCATTTTAATTATGGTTCAACTTTCTATCCTCCCTTGTGTGTTATGATTTCACCATGTTGTGTTCTTCTGGGAACTCTCCTCATTGCCCAACAGTATGTGTTCATATAAAGTTATGTGTTGAAAAAATAATTTTTCACCACAAATCCACCGGGCAACACCATAAGCAAGAGAACATTGTTTGTTACCGTGGCAACAAAGAACCACTCTTCTTTCAAAAGTATATTTGTGGTCTTACCAAACAGTCCTTTTCCCTTCCTTTTATCAATGCCTGAAAAGAAAAAAATAACTAGAATACTGTTAACTTCCTTTGTCAACATTGAGGTTGTTATGGAATTTTTTCCTAGGATTCTTGCTGTGTCTTTTGGAAAGTAATAATTGTACACAAGTGTGAGTAAAACTTTAGGTTACAAGCAGTATTTTATTACACAAAGAGAGAAAAGTAGAGTTATTTCATTTTTCCATGTTTGCCCTGTGGCATCTTGTTACAGGGCATCTGGTTATTTCTGTCATTGCATTCCACATTTCTGATGGATGACTTAACACATGTCTACTTTGAACATTTCAAACTTGGAAAAGTAAACTCTTCAGTAAGTTTCCCACCACCTACCCATCCATCACAGGGGTAAGCAGTTGTGTTTCACAGTATCATCTCCTTCAGAGCACTGCCAGACTCTGGAATATGGTGTGGAACTGGGGGAAAACAGATAACAAAGGTTTTGTATAAGGTGGCAGTTGACAATTCACTTCAAATAATCTGGTTACTTTAATATGTCAAACTCTTGACAAATGTACAGATTTAGAGGAGGAATATGATGTGATTATTTTTTTAAAACAGGAAAAAAATAAAGAAATATTGTCTCTGATTTGGGTTAAAGAATTGTGATACTTTGCATGATTTGGTTTGGTGTGGATTTAATATTGGGGAATTCTTCATTTGTGACCAAGAATAAGTAAAAATCATGAGAGTCAAAAAATATCCATCCAGAATGTGAAGGTGAATGGAGAGCTAGGGGGTGATTATTGAAGAGTACAAAGAGAAAACAACCATGAGAAATTAAGTGGAAAATATCGGAAAGGAAAAATACATATGCCTTGAATTCTTTATCAATATTAACAATACATAAGATTTATTGAGGGTCAGGTACTGGTTTAAATGCTTTGCAGGTGATATTTTATTTAATCCTCACAACAATTCTTTAATTATCATCTCTTATAAACACACATAGGGACATTACATGACTCAGCTCCACAGCCAGCAAGTGATGGAGATGGGGTATGGACATGGTTGAACAATGGAGGTTCCACCCTCAACTACATGACACCACTTTCCTCTAATATTCCTTAGAGGAAAGTCAACTTCCTTAAAAGAAATGCTCTACTAGAGATGTACTCCTCAGCTGCTTGAGTAGGATCATTTACACCACATATGGGGTAAATCCAAAAATCACTCTTCTGGGGCTGCACCTAATGTCTCAGGGTAGGACAAAGGATGGCTTCTGGATGGACAGCTAGTATCTCTGCTTCTGAAAGTGGCTATCAGGAAGGTGGAGTGGTTGTTGCCTATAACCTTCAAAGCTCTCAAAAGAAATACGTGTGTCACCTCCCAAGGACAGAGGCCACGTGGCATGCGGAAAAGACATAAGATCTCAAGTGATGTAAATTCTTTTTTAATAAAAAACAGTACTTTAGCAATCTTGAAGCCAGAGAGTTAAAATTTCTCGTTTAAATTAAGAGGCAACTGCAGTCTTTTCCTAGCTTCTTAGGAGCCCCTCCCCCTCCCCTTGTTTGGATCATAATATAGCTGTGTATTTTCCATAGAGTCGGTCAAAAATGATAAAAGACTCTTGCCTCAAGATACATCTTCCCTTTATCTTGAGGGATTTTTGCAGTTTGTAAGGGTGGAGACTGTATATACACACTCACAAATCCACGTTTAAACTTTCTTATAAAATTCTTGCTCAGGACAATCTTGTCAGGAATATTAACATATTAACCCTACCCCCATTTTTCTACGCTTCCTCTTATCCCTTTCCATATATATATTTTAAAGGTAAGGAAGTGAAGCAATAAAATAATCTCCCAAGAATTTCTCATTGGCTTTGAAGTGAGGCAGACATCAGTTTGAATCTTAGCTCAGCCCTTCCTAGCTCTGAGATCATGGGAAATTTTCTGAACCTCATTTTGCTTATTTGCTAAATGGGGCTGAGGTGAGGAATAATTTAAGAAAATGTACAGAAAGCCTATACATGTGTGTGCCCTGCACAGAGAAAGTACTTAATGAATGATGGTCCATTATTTTAAGGAAGTTAGGGGCCAAAGCACATTTAAACCTCAACACCTCCACATATGCAGGCTCCAGCTAAACCCCATGCGGCTTGTTTTCCTTAAAAAAATAAAAGCAAGCAATGTCTTGGGGGAAATGGGTTAATGACAAGTGTTCTAACAGTGCTGTAGCGTTAAAATGTCTTTCTTCTTACATCTTTTTCCATTTTGTCCTTGACAAGCACCACCTCCCAAGTGATGAGTAGGTAATACATGATCTATGAACGAGCAGACTCATTTCTCTCACCACCACATTTCTCTGGAGGAGCTGAGAAAAACTGGTGTTTTTCAGGAAGAGACACTGCCACTGCTTCAATCACCTGCATATCAATCAACTTCTACAAGGCCAGAGTTCAATTAATTGATGACACCCTGGAGACACCCAAAGCAGTTAACAAGTCTCTAGAACTTTGTGAAAAAACAAGTTGCAAGATTCAATCTCCCAGAAATTCCCATTGTGGGGTTCCATCTCCTAATATATCCTTGTACACCAACTACCCCTTTGTTAAGAAATACTTTGCAATAAGATAGCATAGAAGCCAAATATTGAAAGGTCACAGCATAACAAAATGAAATATTGGGACAATACCTTTTATCTATGACCGTGAAGGGATACCATTTTGTTTTAAATCCTATAACATAATCCATTTGTAAGAGAATGCATGGGGAGTTTCATAAAGTAACACCCCTCTCGCCAGCATGCATTTTAGTGTGTCAGCAAGTCAGTGTTCATGTTCTTAAATGTGATTGTCAAAAAGCTGGACCACAATGGGCCATGACTCTGCATGATGTCCTCAGTTATTACAGAGACGTAGTAGCTTGGAGAAGATGTAGGGTTACAGTACTGATGCTGGGTTGAGTTTTGTTAATATAATTAAACAAGGAGACCATTAGGCTGTGGTGGCTTTTGTTATCTATGAGGATACTTTGGTAACCTAGCAAGCAAACCAAAAACCTAAGGCCGAGTCAGTGCACTGGAACCTTAGAAAATGAAACTTAAAAACAACCAATAAGAAACAACCAACTAGGCTTTCCCAAATAAGGCAATTGTTTAAGTTGTAGCCAATCAAATAATTTCTAGGCTGTGTTTCCTTATCTTCTCCATAAAAAGCCTTGCTCCTAGTCACTGTAGGAGGAGCACACCTAACCACTTCCGGTTTGGTGCTGCCTTATATGAATCACTTTTTTTAAAAAAAATTTATTTATTTATTTTTGCCTGCGTTGGGTCTTCGCTGCTGTGCGTGGGCTTTCTCTAGTTGCCGCGGGTGGTGGCTTCTCTTGTTGCAGAGCACGGGCTCTAGGCACGTGGGCTTCAGTAGTTGCAGCATGCAGGCTCAGTAGTTGTGGCTTGCGGACTCTAGAGCACAGGCTCAGTAGTTGTGGTGCAACGGCTTAGTTGCTCCACGGCATGTGGGATCTTCCCGGACCAGGGCCTGAATCTGTCCCCTGCATTGCCAGGCAGATTCTTAACCACTGCACCACCAGGGAAGCCCTATGAATCACTTTTGAATGAAGTAAGCTCTTCAGAATTTTAATGTGCCTCAGTTTATCTTTTAACAGTTCATTTATGCCACTTGGTAGGTGGAGGTAAACTGGGTCAATCAAGGCTGTTTTCTGGTCCTTGACTCAGAAGCTGAATCCAAAGCTCCTCAGCTGGGACCCCTTTTTCAGCAGTCTCTCTGGGAACCTCCAAACGGTCTAGATGATACCCATACCTACAACTGAGAGAATTTGAAGGCGGAAATTAGGGAGGAAGAGGACTTATGGTCCAGGGACAAGATCAAATTGCTTTTTTCTTTTTCATTATACCAGCTAGCACCTCCAGGTAGTCGCTTTCATAAGACCTACTACAGTAACCACACACATTTGATGGGATCATCTACATATCATATCTGTACCCAGGGGGGAAAACAGGGAGCCTTCTAATTTATCCCTTGCATTTTCCAATCTGCAACACAGCCCTCAACCTGCTACTTTTCTTGTCTCATAAATATTTTGTTTATTGGCCCACATGATGTTTGCCTGTCTGACCCTCACCTATAATGCCAGTCCCTTGAGGTTAGGGTTAATGTCTTTTCTATTCTGGATTTAACCAAGTGCTCAGAACCATAAATATTGGCTTACTATCAGTTTATCTCACAGCTCTTTCAGGGTTTCTATATAGGTAGCATATTTTATTCTGCAACTTGTATTTTAATTCTATGCCTAGTTTAAGAGAGAATACTCTTCATAGAATCATTTGGTCTGTCATCGATTTTGTCATGTAAACAAAACTAATGTTTCTAATCTCCAATAAAGTGAAGTACAAAAAAGTTCAATGTGCTTCAGTTTATAATGAAATATATAAATACTTCTGCATCTCATAAAAAAAACAACACTAGACATATTGTAAGCCATTTGGATTTGGCATCACTCATTTTAGCATTAGTGTTTCATTTAGAGACAGATTCCTGAAAAATAGAACCGTGACGAGACACCTTTTATAAATCAAAGCCATGTTGTCACGAAACTATGAGGTCAATGGGGAGGGGTGAGCCATATGCCGACTTTCATAACATAATGAGGGTACCTAGGGTTCCATTCCATGTCCCTATCCGGGGCCCCACCAGAAAAATGCTTTAGGACCAAAGTGGAACCCATTAATTTCATTTGTCATCCTTAAAACATGCATTTTGTGTGAGTTTAATTGAAATAGAACTAATTTCTTACATTTTTCTTTATTAGAAATCATGAAAATATTTAACATACCCAAACTCATCTCATATTACAACTGCTAGTTAACCTTTTGCTAAAACAATTTTTGAAAGGTTATACTACTTTTCTCCTTTGCAGTCAAAGTTTTTATCTCAATATAACAACTCTTTTACCCCAAAGCCCACTAAATAAACATGCTAGCAGAAGTCATGTATTGACATTGTGATTTCAGTCAAAGACCCATTACTTGACAACAGCAGTTTCTAATTGGAGAATATCATATGGAACAAATTTGAATTGTGTGCCCTGAGTGGATGAACCCAAGATGCTTTGCTTTGCAAATATATATCAAATGAAAGGGATAAAAAGGTAGTGTCTTCTATGATTCTCCATTCTATTGGGCATGTGAGCTCTTTCCATGTGCTTCAAAGCTCTCTTGTGCTCAGCATTTATTTTGTTCTAAAGATGTGTTTCTGTTCTCTAACTTTATACTGTGTGGTAGTTTGTTGCAGTAATGACATCCAATGTGTTCAAACTTCTTTCCACCTTTAGGTTTTCTTCTTTCATGGTGACAGGACCCAGCCATATGACTGGCTTTAGCCAATGGGACAATGGCAAATGTAATGTAACAAGAGGTTTGGAAATCACCTGTTCATTGGGGTTTGCCCTTTCCTGCTTCTCTTTGGACCCTGAAACCACCCAGAAAAAGCCCAGGGTAGCCTCCTGAAAAATTAAAGATACATGGAGCAGAGATGAGCCATCCTAACTAACATGTTGTAGATCAGTGGTTCCCAAGATGTGGTCCCCAGGCCAACAGTAGTAGCATCACCTGTGAACTTGTTATAAATGCAAGTTCTCCAGCTTTACCCCAGTTCTACTAACTCAGAAACTCCAGAGGTGGGGGCCAGCGATTTCTGTTTTCATGCTCTAGGTTATCCTAAGACCTGCTCAAGTTTGAGGACCATCCTCTAGACCAACCAACTTGCTAACTGCCAAACACTTGCATGAGGCCATCTTACACCAGTGGTAAGCAAGGGACACAGCCACACCTATTTGTTTACACGTTGTTCTGGCTGTTTTCACACTACAATAGCAGAGTTGAGTAGTTACAACTGAGACAACAGAGCCTGCAAAGCCTAAAAGTATTTACAGAACAAGTTTGTCCACTGCTGTCCTAAAGCAAGCAGTTCCAGCTGAGTCATTAGCTAACAACAGGGATCAGCCAAGCTGGCCTGGACCAAAATACGGCCCCGTTAACCCACAGAATCATGAGAAATAATAAATGTTTGTAATTCTAAGCCATTAAAGTTTGGCATGTTTTAGCTTGCATTAAAACATGCAAGATAACCAGGAGCTCAAAAAGGTTGCCTGTGTGAAAGTCAATCACTGACTCACCACCTTTTCCAGAAAATGACTCACTTAACCTTCGAGTCCAGGCTACCCACCTATAATCAAGGCTTTTCTTTCTTTTTTTTTTCCTTTGGTGAGTACAATAAACCTTCATTACATTAAATTTTATGATCAGACTGTATTTATTTACTTTTAAATGATTGCTATTTATAGAAACTGATTTCACCATTAATTTGATATATTTTTCTATCTGTACAAATCGTTTGATACCTTACATTGGGGTGGAACATGTCATTTTTGCTATTAAAATTAATGGAAACAGTTTTGTAATTTAATGACTTTTCACTTAGCAACAGGGTTTGCACAAATGAATGAAGTTATTAAAAAACTAAAATCTGGAAAGAAATAGATGTTAGTAGTTATGTGTGTTTAGTAGGATTATTTATGGTTTTTAACTTTTGTAGGTGTGCACTTTCCTTTGTTTTCCCATTTAAAAAATCATGGGGCTTCCCTGGTGGCGCAGTGGTTGAGAATCTGCCTGCCGATGCAGGGGACACGGGTTTGTGCCCTGGTCCGGGAAGATCCCACATGTCGCGGAGTGGCTGGGCCCATGAGCCATGGCCGCTGAGCCTGCGCGTCCAGAGCCTGTGCTCCGCAACGGGAGAGGCCACAACAGTGAGAGGCCCGCGTACCACAAAAAAAAAAAAAAAAAAAAAAAAAAAAAAATCATGAATACATATTATATTAAAAGTGGGACTACTCTTCGTCCCTCGCAACAGATACTATTCACTTGTGGGTTTTTTTGAACTTAGATTCAGTTGTGTAGTGTGTTCCAAAATATCGCGTATATAATTTGAAATGACTAATGCCTCTGGGTTTTATCTTTACTACTTATTATTTATTGAACTTAGGGTGTGGTGGGAGGAGGTCTAATTTGAGACATGAAATGCACAAGTCCAAGTTAATTTCACCAGAGTAGACACTGCAAAGGACAGCTTCTCTGATTTGGCAATTATCCGTGGAAGTGAATGAGACCCACCCCAGGGAGAAAGTGAGAAGAAAATATGTCCACTGGTTGGTAGCGTTCTCCAGTTCTTACGGAAATGGAAAAGGAGGAAATGAGTTTTCCTGGGAATAGAAGGGTCACAGCAAAGGATATTGAATGGGGGAGGGAAGGGCAGATTCAAGAGCATTGCCAAGGTAGGGGTGAAAAGTGTCCTTTTCTGCATCCCTTTCAACCTAGATTAGACTACCATCCACTTGGTACTGTTGAGATGAAGAGCCTGCCAGAGACAGAGGGGCGGACAAAATGACCTACTGAACTCTCCAACCTTGCGATTTTGTGAAAATAAACCAGGAATGTGAGTTTTCACAAGTAAATGTTCTCCATTTGTTTCAAGTTACCCATAGTGACTCCTGATTATTCAAGGAAGTGTGTGAGCATCTGGAGCTGGGGTGGATTCCCACTCATGGACAGATTCCTGCACAGTGTTTAACAAAGCAGCTTCTATGTGCAAGCAATCCTGGATAGATTGCTGATTGCATCAGCCAGCCTGGCGTGAAAGAGTCATGAATCTAATCAGACGGCACCAGCCTATTTCAGAAAGTCCAGTTAGATTCTGGCAGAAGTAGATGTGATGTGTGAGGCTTAATGCTAGAGGTTATATGAAAACGCATTCTCCACCACTTTCAAAATGTGTAAAAGTGGAAAAGGAACCTTAAATTTTCAACTAAATTTGAAAAAAAGATCAGTAATTTGTTCAGAGACCTTTACAATAAGGTCAGCCTACTTCTGCTTCAGTAAAGTTATAAGATTTTTATGAAGCAGAAGATCTCATCAGTTTGCAAGTACCCCAGATGGGGATCCTTGGGCCTGATTCAGAGAGAAATGCCTGGAATGGGTCCAAATTCCAAGCTGGGGAAATAGCAGGGATTGCTTTCTCCTGACTATGTTCAGTGTTTTTAGTATAAATCACTTATCAGTCAGAGGTCCTTGTAACTTATGTACTAAGGTATTTTTTGTATGTGGAAAAAAGTATCGGGGGAAAAATGAACTAATCTCTTTCATAAAACTCTGGTATTCAAAGCTCTTTTGGACACAACTGACAATGACTTTCACCACCCAAGATGAGGCGAACAAGCAAGTCTAATGGTCTTACATCTTCAGAGATGAGATGACAGCTGCCACTCACATACAAAACCTTATATTGCTACAATATCCCCTGAATTATCACTGTGTATGAAAATAAACAAATTCCAAGCTGGAAGGGTTTTGCCTGATTAACAATAATATTTCAGGGCTTCATGTGAGTGTGAAATTACCTGGGTCTATTCCAAAACACTGGATATTCTTCTTCTCTTTCTGCAACTGATTTTTCTCAGGGTTTCTCTCTGGCAGGCACTTAGGCTAAGATTGCTTGGGGCCCTTGGACCAGCAGGGGTCCATCTGTTGGTTGTTCTGATCTACAAACAACGTTTCTTCTCTCTGAAACTATTTCAACTCTTCCTAAGCATTTAGGCCCAATAGTAGAATGTCTTGTGATGAACTTTACAAATCTCATCAAACATACTAGAGGGGTGAGTAAATCAGTGCTAGCAGGTGCCTGGTTGACATAGCCAGATACTTCTCAGGAGCCAATTGCTGTGGTTCTATGTCTCTAACTGAAGACAGAATCAGACCTGCTAATTGGCCTAAAAAGATGGCAGGAAGCAGATGAGCATCTGACCTCCGTTGCCCTGCTTTGAAGGTCTCAGCTGATCAGTCCTGGCAGGTTTTTAATCCATGCAGGCAAGACAAACCCCAAGGCCAGCTCTCTTTGGCGCTGGATGCTGAGAAGTCTACTGTAGTAGATTTCTTTGTAGGAGAACTCTCTTCTGTGTGATGTAAAGAATATTAAGCATTATCTACAGAGGAAGGACAAACAGAGGTCCTGAGAAAGTAGAAGTTTATGCAAATGGAAGAGCTAGTTCTACAAGGAACTCCAATTCCAGTGCTCTTGGCCTAATATCCATACTATCTTTATCATGGGTGGAGAGTACAGCTATGACCTGGGTAGACATGAGATCCTCCTCATCATAGAAATTGTTTATTAGGAGCTTACCATATACAAGGCACATTGTTAACAGAAAGTTGCAAGGTCTCAAGGAGAAGGACTAGAAGGTGATGGCTAATCACAGTGGGAGTTTGAAGGGAAGGTGGACTTGGACAAGGCAGGAGAATCAGTGACCTCTTAATATGTGAAGATATGTTTCTCTCGAGTATAGAGTGGGCACTTGAGTTTAACTGTGCCCACAAAAGTTTTATGGTGTTGGCTCTTTGTTTTAGTCTTGCCTTTAATTTTAAGAAAAGGTGTCCTCTGTAGGCTATGATGATAGAGAGGGTGCTTATTGATCCATTTACTTGGTAACTCTTTGGGTTTGCCAATTCACAGTTGAGTGGCTTTAGAACAGGAAAATAGAACAAAGCTCAAAGCACCTGAAAATTTGCAGCAAATCTATTATTAGAATATTCAAGTGAATTGGCTTATGCAATTAATTTCTTCTGCTTTGAATGGCTTAAAAATCCTTCAAATCACAGTATTTTCTATTTGTATTTCCAGGGACATGCTATACTACACTGGATTGCTTTAAATCCCATCTGGCCTGAGTCAAGGATAGTTCCACATGAATGGATCAGTTATTTGTTACAAATTGAAAATGACTATTTTCTATAAAGAGGAACCTTTTAAAATATTCTTCTCTGCCAGGGCTGCCATCTACAGCTGAACAAGGTACAGACTGGGTAACTCCGCAAGCGTTGATGGGGATTGTGCAATGTTGCAGCCCTGTAAGTGATTCATAAAATTGAAATGGCTCTATTGACTCCTAATTAGCAAACACATCATGATAAACTGTAGTGTGGTTTTCCCAGATTATCTAACTCCTGATTCTCTTCTGCTTTAACCTATATGTGTCATACAGAGTGACTGAGGCAGGACAAGGTGATGCCCTGTACAGGTATATCAGTTAGGATTTGATCAGGGAAGTAGGACAACTCTGAATGATACAGAATAAGGGATCTACTATAGAGATTAGATCTCACACAAGGATGGGAGGTGGTGAAGAAATCTATGGAAGACTATTACTTCTATATCTGGTGTGGACCTGAAGTCATTGCAGGCCAACAGGACCAGCTGTTAGGATAATAAGCTAGAAATGAAGTGGAGGAGAGCATGGTCATACTGGATCTTGTGAGGACAAACCAGAACCTACCTGGGCAAATTCGAACCTGCCTCTGTCTCTCACCATCCCCAACCTCAATGCTTTGGAGACTTGAAGAAGTAAGTACCTTTGCCATGAAGCTGTATATGCAATGGGCCCAGGGTTTGGAGAAATTGGAGGAAGAGATCCAGCAGGAGGTGCTGTGGATGTGGCTGCTGCTCCATGAGCAAGCACCCCAGTGACAAGAGGTGTAAACTACCACAGAACCTGGTGCTTTTTTTTTTTAAATTGAAGTATAGTTGATTTACAATGTTGCACCAATCTCTGCTTGCAGCCAAAACATAGAAATGACCTAAATGTCCATCGACAGATGAATGGATAAAGAAGATGTGGTACATATATACAATGAAATACTACTCAGCCATGAAAAAGAACAAAATAATGCCATTTGCAGCAACATGGATGCAACTAAAGATTATCATACTAAATGAAGTAAGTCAGAAGGAGAAAGACAAATACCATATGATATCAGCACCTGGTGCTTTGTACCAATCTACAGGGTGCAATACCAACATCACTTTTGTCCTCTAAATCTTGTGCAAATTTTTCCTCTGGCCCTTCCTTAACTGGGGGCCATAGAGGATGGGAATTTGAGGAAATGTTGTTCCAACTCGGCTAAGTTGACCTAATATAAAAGCAACATAGCAGATGTGTGGAAGACACAGTGACTCACTTTATATTTTTTGGTAGAGAGGGCAAAGCTAGGTGGCACACATATAAATATGTTAACTTGCTCTTCTCACTAAATGAGTCAGTTGCAGTGAAATAATAAGTAGACATGTATTAACGGTATAATTTTATTTTAAAAACTGCTATTCTATTCACTTCCAAAATGAGCCAGAGCTAATGTTCCTTAGATTCACAATTTTTTCTCAAAATCAAATTACTAAATAGGCTTCAGAAATTCATCATGGCCACTCCTCTATTACCTGCACTGAGCTGGATTACACTGCATTCGTTTATTCAGCAAACACATATTGATCTACCATTGATCCACATTCTGAGGCTAAAAAGATGATCAAAATACAGTCAAAATACTGATCAAAATACAGCTGACTCAGGTCAGCCAGTCATTACAACACTGGTTGAGATGTTCTCAACTTGAACGGCAGTACCAGGTGATATAGGGGTGTCTGGGAAAGCCTCTCTGGAGAGACAAATCTGAACTTAAATCCAGCCTTGGTTGAGAAACAGAATTTTTATTTTGAGAGGAACCTGAAAGATGAGTCAGTGAGACTATAATGTGAATAAATTTGAAACGTCCACTCATTTTAACCTCTTCTTCCTGAACTCAGAATGACACTCAAGAAGGGGAGCCATTCCTCTCCTCCACTGGAAACAGCAAAGAAAATAAAAGAAAAGCATTGTGCTTTCTACAGTCACTAATCACTAGAAAAGAAAGGAGGTTGATGTATCACCCTTTAGAAAGTCAAACTTGGTTTTCTGAGTCAGATCATTCCTAAAAGTGAAAATCAGAAAAATTGCCTAATGGTGATAATAAAAATAGGTAAGACAGGTTGAACCTTTTAGGCCAAGACTCACAGGGTGTTGCAATATTTGGGGACCATCTTGGATTCTGAATCTGGTCCCCAGCACTGCAATTTGAAAGTCTTGGTTTTGTTATTTCTATCCCAATGATCAGGCTGTAAGGAATTGATTTATGTCCCAAAGACATAGAAGATTGCTTCATAAACCCAATATTAAGTTGTAAATCTAAAGATTCTTGATGATCTTCAAATAAGAGTAATGGAGTTGGACATTCTTTAGAGATATTTGTATCAAGATTGATGGATTACACTTCTTTCCTGTAGAAGAATTTGTTTTTATCTAAAAAATGTGATGGGCCATTTGAAACAGAGTTCCCCCCTGCCCTTTCCCCCCAACCTCTCTCTTCCACTGGGAATCACAGAAGAAAATTGTGCTGTGTGCGGGCTTATCAATTCGTCCAGGAATGGTGATAGGGTTCTATCCTGCTTGCGGGCTCTAGTATGTAACAATAAACTGAATATGAAGAAATGTTTATCAGAGAAGCAGGAGGAAGTTGTGGAAGTTTGAAGAGAGCAGAGGAGTTTTGAAATAGTCATTATGGAGAAGGGAGAGTGAACTAACCAGGGAAAGTGATGGGAAGATTGCTGGGGAGGGCAGTGGTCTTAAACTTATCCATCTTCCTTAGGAACTAATCCATGTCTGCCCACAGGTGCCCAGAGAAGGCAGGTGTTTGGATTCACCCAGGATTGAGCCCTGCCAGGCAAGCAGGTACAAGGGGATGAAGGGTCGTTGTATGCCCTGCTCCACATCCCAGATAAACTTTATCTGCCCAAGTCTGAGGACTTCATTATCCGTATCTCAACAAACACTGAATTCAAAATGAAGCATCTTTTTTCTCTAACCCCTGGACAAAACTTAAATGTTCTTTCCTAAATACAGAGGAATGGACAAGTAAATTCAGCAAAGATTTCCTGCTGAGCTTTAAAATACTTGTTTCCAAAACACTTGGATTTTGGAGAAAAGTGTTTTCACGTACAAGGCTTTGTAGTACTTCTAGCTATTTTGTGTCTTGGACTTTATTTAAAATCTAAAGAAAACTGTAGCCATGTAAACATTTACACAAATTTCCAAATGAGTTTAGTGATGAAGTCCAGGTTAAGAACTCATTAGACATTTTATTAACATTAACTGGTATTTTTGCCTCTGAACGTTTACCGTCCTTCCAGCAGCATGATGATTTCATTCTGAGGAATAGATCCTCTCCCACTCTGGGTCCTCTCGGTGGGGAAGTAAAGCAAGATACTCTATCCTCTAATAACCAAGAGGTAGTCACAAGTTCCAAGCTAGACCAATCAGATGTTTTCCCTGCATGCTCAATCACTAGCCAAGTTACAAAGATGACCGGGTAGGAAAGTGGTAGGTAAGATGGCTGGAATGCATAAATTCATTTTGGACAATTAGAAAGAAAATTTACTTAATTAGCGTTAAGTAGTAAGAATTATGAGTCTGAAACAATCATCCATTTACTCATTCCACAAACAATTATTGAATGCCTACCCTGTACCAAGCAGTTCATCCAGGGCGGAACTGATGTGTAAGAAGTAAATGGACAGCTACAATGCAACATAGTAAGTTGTACTAGGGGAGAAACAGGTGCTATGGGGGCTCAGAGAAGGGGCAGGACTAGGTGCTCATAACTAAGATATGAAAGACTCCATCAAGTAGTGGCTTTCTGAGCCCAGTTTATGGGAAAATGAAGGAAATAGGCACTACAAAGCTAAAAAAAAAAAAAAAAAAAGCTCAGGGACCAAGCCTCAAGGGGAACCCCCAGGGAGGGGGACAATGGATGGACATTGAAGATGAAGAAATAGGTGAAGACAAAGAAGATAAACGGCAGTTCTCAAGCTTTACTACATGGGAGAATCTGGGGAGCTCACTGCAAATGCAGCTTCCTGGATCCCGTTCCCCCAAATTCTGATACAGTAGGTTTGGGGCAATGCCAAAGAAACTGCATTTCTGAGAAGCATCCCAAATGATTCCGATTCAGGTGGTGCCTTCTGACCTCACTTTGAAAAATACCTTGTGTTGTTAAAAGTCCCTGTCACAGTATGGTCTCCTCTGCTCTCCCACTTCACCCGGATCTTCCCCGTGATCACATTTACACATCTTTGCTGGCCCTCAAGGGAACAGGTATTTTGTAAATTTCGTCTAAAAAGATGCTTTCTTTTCAAAAGCCTTCAACGTTTTAGAAACATGATGCATTGGTGACTGAAGCTCTGCTAACACCCCTTTCTGTCTTTGCTGCCTTTTCCTGTCCTTGGAGAGCAGGGTCTAGACACCAGGTTCTGTGGAGCCCAGATGTGAGCTGCTCCCTGGGTAACGTGGATGCTATCGGCAGGATAGCAAATGTGACCTTTGTCCCAGGGAGTCTATTTCTCAGCTCACATCCCCTCTTCCCCAGTACCTTCTGTGACCCCTCTGAAGTATGTGAAACTCTCTCCATAAGCAAAATAGGCTAGCATCCTGGCTTTGATTGAAAATTGGAGCAATGGAAGGCGTACTGTGAAGCAGTAGCTCCCCACAGCAAGGGTAGACCCTAAAGTATGATTTATAGTTACTCCACTCTCTTCTGTAGTTTACAGACCTCTTTCCCTGAGCAGGGAGTTAAACATGTCTTATTAACACTGGCAATTTTAGCACTTCCTTCCTCATGTCGTAATAGTAACTTCTCTAAGGTTTCTTGTTCGGGAACAAGCAGAAGTTATTGACAGACTGTAGAAACTTGCTGCTGCCCTTCCCTGGGCCGTCCGCTAATTAGCCTGGCTGAGTAAACTTGGTGAAGCCTAAGATTCAAACACACTTTAAAACATACTGCATTTTAAATGTGTTTTGAATGAATCAGATCTGTATTTCAAGAGACTTTATTTTTTTTATTTTTATGACCTTTTTAAAACATGCACATATGTGATGAGAATTACATAATAGACCCTCTGAGCTCCATTACCCCAAATCAAGGAATATCCTGATTTTTCCATCTTACTTCTGTTTCTTTGGATTACTTTTTTTTTTTAAACTGAAATATTTGAAAACAAATCCCACCCAATATTGCTTCATCCTTACATATGTTGAACATATTTCTTTACAAATGGGCATTTTCTTATCTAACTACAGCGTCATTATCACTTTTAAAAACAATAATTCATTGATATCATCTGGTACCTGATCCATAATTAAAATTCCTGAAATGTCTCAAAATGCCTTTTTGCATTTGGTTGGTTAAAATTGGTTTCATAATGAGATCTACCTTTTAATGACTTCATTTTAGAGTTGGGTTTATGAAATCAGCCAATCTAATCGTAAGGTTTTTTTTTTTTTTTTTTTTCTTTCTTTCTTTTGGTTTTGTTTTTTTTCTGAAACAAGCACAAGATACTGCATTGGTTCTTTCTGCTACCCTCTTTCCTCCAGAAACTTTAGGATCAAGAAACGCAACCTCTTTTCTCATGCCATCTTGCATTTCCTCTCTGTGAGGCTTAACTTTAAGACAGGATTAATATGAAGTCACATTAAACTACCTTCAGACTCCCTGAGCCTCCCTTGCAGTTATTTATGATGAAAACAGGTTTGTTGTCAGCTCTGCATCCTGTGAAGGAACTTAGCAGGGTTTCTGCATACCCCTCCCCCTGAACCACATTTCTGCAATATAAAGTGATGGGGCAATAGGAACCCGATGTTCTTTTTTTTAAGGCTACACTCTCCAGAACCCCCTGGGACCTGCCACCCTGTTCAGACATTTCTAGCTAAGGCCAGCGTCAGAATAACACAGTACAAGGTTTTAGCATCAGCTATCCCTGATTCAAATACTCTGTCCTCACTAACTGTACCAGCAAATAACTAAATGTCTTCGAACTTCAGTGTTCATATCTGTAAAGTGGGTATAATGATGCCTATATTAGTGATGAATTTGTGAGGATAAAATGGGGTAACCTGACTCACCTTGAGACATAACTGCATTGTGGGCACTTAAATGCGACTTCCTTCCTCTGCCTCCTTTCCTCTTAAACTACTAAAGAAATAGGAAGCCTTTGACAACTTCTTACAAAATGTGTCTTGTGGCCCTTAATCTACTTTGAAGTACTTTCTTGGAGGGTTTTCTTTTCACCTGGTAAAGTTACCTAACTTGGCAACACTGACATGCAAATGGGACGGCTGTTACTGGTTTGAGGAGATAATACATATAGACGGTGGATGGTTTAGAGACAATTTACATGCTGGTTTAGCAGACAAGCCTCCCAAGGCCTCTTTATATCCACACTGGCCAACTGCAGCTTAATCTGACAAGGATAATGTGCAGAATGTAAATATTACCATTTGTTCCATGTCATCTCAGATCAGACACTAATTTGCAAATGTAATTTATCATGTGTAAAGAAAACCAAAATGACAGCTCTTACCAGTATTTGGTATTTTTGTGTTAACAATAGTTCATTTATGATTGTTATTGTTTCAGGCAGAAAATATGTCTCAATATGTTCTGCTGACAATGTGGGCTTTTATATCTCAAACCTCTGCTAGCCTTTTCCATCTTCTCCCTTGTTGCATGCTATTACCTATGCTGGTCTTCTGATTGCTCCTCTCCACTACACTTTTATGCAGCTAAAGGAAATGTTGTGCTAATATTCCAAGTTCTGGGATCTGTTTTGGATGTAGGCTAACGTGAAGACCGAGGGTCACATTTAATCTAAAGTGCATTTTGTCTGTTTTCACTAAGGGTCTCCATCACAAAGGAAATACATAGAGCAGTGAAATTATTGAAAAAACTGGCTAAAGCCAAAATATAGATGAATTCAGTCTGGCCAATTGGTGACACTCAACTTCAAGGACTAAACAATGGGTTCACTGAGAAGCTACAATATCCAAATTGACTAGGTCTTACGCACCACAGAATATTAAATCTGCCCCCAAGGCAAAACAATCTATCTGTGTGGAGGAAGAGGGTTCACTATGTTTTTTATATTAAGTGGGTTCCCATTAGTTCATAATTTGTTATTCTTTCTTCCTCCTCTTCATGTCTCTTTAAAAGTTGGCAGAAGATTCTATGTTGGCAAGTTGATCATCTCTTTTATCTTTGTAAGACCACTGCCGTACCTTGCCCAGCAAGCTGTAGAAAGATCAATGTGTCCTTATGTGACTGCTGGTGAGTTAGATGCCAGGAAAGAGGGAGGGCAGTGAATTGCCACCGGACCTGGCAGTCCTTGTTTCAGAGTGGAGGCCTGCCAATCCCAGTAAAACACTCATGACATTTCAGAAGAACTACGGGATCTTTCTGCCTCATTTCTCACATGGAAAAATAGGATGAATCAAGTATCCCCATCTGGAAGGAATATGTTTTTGTTTATCTTTAATTGAAAACAATGTTCCACCATAGAATTTATACCAGGTCCTGTGCTTCTCCCAGTGGTGAATGGCACAGGAGATAAGAATAGAAAGGGTCCGGGAGGGGCCCAGGACTGCAGATAACACTTTTGTCATCCTGATTGGAAAAGCTTGTACAGCTGCTTTGATTCAGTAAAGCTAAATTTCTAAGATTTCCTTGACCTTTACTTAAACTGCTTTTGAGACAGTCTATTTTTTATTATTGCCTGATGAGCTAAATGGAGCTTATAATTTAATCTCAGTGTGAATAAATCATTTAAAAGTGCAAGATAACTGACAAAGAGTTCTGAGCTGAGAATTATCACCTGGTTGATGGCAACAATGTGAACATTATTCAAGGAGCCAGAAGTTGGATTTTGTATATTTTGTGCTAGCTCCTTAACTATTGTGGACAATGGTTGTTTCGGACATGCATTTGAGAAGACTCACTAGTATTAACATAACTAGTGTGAAGCTCTCGTGAGTCCTTGCATGAAAAGTCTTAGCTTTGGAGTGGGCTGAATTTTCTTCCAGAACATCAATGTCCACAGGGGTTTTTCTTACAGCTTTGCAGTGGTTTTTTGAGATAAAGTAGATACCACCACCACCATCAACACCAACAATGACAACAACAACAGAAACAAAAAATCTCTACATAACTCCATAGGGCAAAGGATTAGGAACTTGGTAAAGTGAAGATTACAGTGAAACAGAGAGCAATTACGACTCTACATTTCTGCCGAACATAACTAAAATTCAGTCTCTTTGTTAGCCTTAGAAGGGTAGCTTGCTGTAATGGATATAATCTGAAATCCACAGAAGAGTATTTGGGATTTGTGCCATTGATTATTTATTCAACTCACTTTATTATTAAAAGATGTATGTTGCCTAGTCTTCTTGATTTGCTATTATTTGTTAAACATATACTACCCTCCATTATGTAAAAATAAAACAAACTCAAACCTCCCAAGCATGATTTTCTCTTAAAATAAACTACATTATAGTCTAATCATCAATCATTTTACAGATTCCAATCATTTTACATTTTATAGACTACTTTCATAGTTTCTTAATTCCTACAACAAATAAATATTGAGTAGGATATGGCCAAGATACAGAGTAGGAAGAACTCAGGCTCACCTCCTCCGATGGGTACACCAAAATTACAACTATTTACAGAACAACCAGCTATGAGAACTATCTGAAAATGGGCAGAAAACATTTCCCACAACTCATGATAAAAAGAAGGAACCACTATGAGATGGGTAAGAGGGACAGAAGCACAATATAGTAAAGACCCACACCCACAGACAGATGATGCACAAACAAAAGAATAATCACAATTGCAGATATTTTCCTCAAGGAGCAAGTGTTCCAAGACCTGCTCTGGCCTCCCCAGCCCAGGAGTCCTGCACTGGAAAGACAAGTACCCAGAGTGTCTGGCTTAATGCATGTCTGGCTTTGTGTACACCAGTGGGGCTTGCATATGGGAGAGCCAGAGAGCTGCAGGAAACAGAGGCTCTGCTCTTAAAGGGTGTGCCCCAGACTTCACATACTCCAAGGTCTCACACAGAGACAGTAATTTGAAAAGACCTTGGGTCAGCTGCCCTTGCTGATCTTGGGGAGCCTCCTGGAGAAGCAGGAGGCCACCAGGACTCCTCCTGGGCACAGAGAAGCAGACAGCAGCAGTTTGTAGAAGCTCGTGTACCACAAGGACACTGGTGCTGGCAGGAGCCATTCTGGAGTCCTCCCTCTAGCCTACTAGTGCTGGGGGCCTACCCACCATACCACAGGGCGGAAAGCAACCCCATAGCAAGCCAGGCCCCACAGCCAGCCGCACCAAAACACTGCCGCACCACACAGCAGGCTAGCAGCCACTCCACGAGAAAAGGCCTAGCAACCAACGGGGCCACGGGTCAGCCCTGCCGACCAGCACACCCACAGTAGCCATCCCATCACCACAGAAGGACCCATGCAGCCCACATAGGCTGCACCCCTAGACATAGAGCTCTGGCAAAAAGAGGGGCATGTACTGCCAAGATCCATAGGACATTTCCTGTATAAGGCCGCTTCTCCAAGATCAGGAGATATAACTGACCTACATGATATAGAGAAACACAAAGAATTCGGCAAACTGAGGAGACAGAGGAATATATTCCAAATGAAGGAACAAGACAAACCCCTAGAAGAAGAACGAAGTGAAGTGGAGATGAGCACTATAGCCAGCATCACCCTGATACCAAAACCAGACAAGGTATCACAGAAAAAGAAAATTACAGGCCACAATTACTGATGAACATAGATGAAAAAATCCTCGACAAAATGCTAGCAAACCAAACTAAACAATACATTAAAAGTATCATAAACCATAATGAAGTGGGATTTATCCCAGGGAGGCAAGGATGGTTCAGTATCTGAAAATCAATCAATGTGACATACCACACTAACAGACTGAAGAATAAAAATCCTAAGAGTATCACAATAAATGCAGAAAAACATTTTGACAAAATTTAAAATCCATCTATGATAAAAACTTTCCACAAAGTGGGTATAGAGAGAATATACGTCTACATAGTAAAGGCCATAATGACAAAACCACAGCCAACATCATACTCAACACAGAAAAGCTAAAAGCTTTTCCTCTAAGATCAGGAACAAGACAAGGATGCTCACTTTTATTCAACATAGTATTAGAAGTCCTAGCCACAGCAATTAGACAAAGCAAAAGAAATAAAAAGAATACATTTTGGAATGGAAGAAGAAAAACTGTCACTGTTTGCAGATGACATGATACTATATATAGAAAATTCTAAAGATGCCACCAAAAAGCTATTAGAACTAATAAATGAATTTAGTAAAGTTGCAGGATACAAACTTAAAATATAGAAATATGTTGTGTTTGTATACACTAATAATGAACCAGCAGAGAGAGAAATTAAGAAAGCAATCCCATTTACAATTGCATCAAAAATAATATACCAAGGAATAAATGTAACCAAGGAGGTAAAAGACTTGTATTCAGAAAATTATAAGACATCGATGAAAGAAATTGAAGATGACACACATAAATGGAAAGATATATTGTGCTTGTGGACTGAAA
Organism: Kogia breviceps; assembly: GCF_026419965.1. Lineage (NCBI taxonomy): Eukaryota > Metazoa > Chordata > Mammalia > Artiodactyla > Physeteridae > Kogia > Kogia breviceps. The sequence goes on along the minus strand of NC_081322.1, from coordinate 19,876,711 downwards.
GAATTAATAGTGTTAAAATGACCATAGTACCAAGGCAATCTACAGATTTAATGCAGTCCTTATTGAAATATCAATGGTATTTTCAGAGAACTAGAACAAATAACTCTAAAATTTGTTTGGAAACACAAAAGGCCCCCTAATAGCAGAAAGCTATCTTTAGTAGAAAGGACAATGCCTGACGTATCACACTCCCTTCTTTTAAATTATACAAAGCTACAGTTATCAAAACAGTATGGTACTGGCACCAAAATAGACACATATATCAATGTAACAGAATAGAGAGCCCAGAATTGAACCCACACTTATATGGTCAATTGATCTATGACAAAAGAGGTAAGACTATACAATGGGGAAAAGACAGACTCTTCAATAAATGGTGTTGGGAAAACTGGACAGCTACATACAAAAGAATCAAATTTGACAACTTTCTCACAACATATAGAAAGATAAACTCAAAATGGATTAAAGACTTAAATGTAAGACCTGAAACCATAAAACTCCTAGAAGAAAAGACAGGCAGTATGCTTTTCGACACTGGTCTTAACAATATTTTTTGGATATGTCTTCTCAGGCAAGAGAAACAAAAGCAAAGATAAACAAGTTGGACTGCATCAAACTAAAAAGATTTTGCACAGTGAAGGAAACTATCAACAAAATGAAGAGGCAGCTTGCTGAATAGGGGAAGATTTTTGCAAATGATATATTCAATAAGGGATTAATATCCAAAATATGCAAAGAACTCATACAACTCAACATCGAAAAAACAAACAACTCAATTAAAGAATAGGCAGAGGATCTGAATAGATATTTTTTCAAAGAAGAGATACGTGTATCTGGGATATCATCAAAAAGATAACAAATGTTGGCTAGGATGTGAAGAAAAGGGAGCCCTTGTGCACTGTCAGTGGGATGTAAATTGGTGCAGCCACAGTATGGAGTCTCCTCAAAAAATTAAAAATAGAACTGGCATATAATCCAGTAATTTTACTTGTGGGTATTTATCCAAAGAAAACAAAACACTAATATGCACTCCAGTGTTCATTGCAGCATTATTTACAATAGCCACTATATGGAAGCCACCTAAGTGTCCACTGATAGAAGTATGGATAAAGAAAATGTTTTACACACACACACACACACACACACACACACACACACACGATGGAATGTTACTCAGCCATGGAAACATGAAATCTTGCTATTTACAATGACATCAATGGATATAGAGAGTATTATGTCAAGTGAAATAAGTCAGACAGAGACAGACAGATGCCAGATTATCTCACTTGTATGTGGACTATAAAAGCAAAACAAATAAACAAGCAAAAGCAACTTGTAGATACAAAGAACAAACAGGTGGTTGTCAGAAGGGAGAGAGTGGAGGGGTGGGCAAAATAGGTGAAGGAAATTAAGAGGTATAAACGTCGAGTTATATAATAAGTCACAGGGATGTAATATACAGCATAAGGAATAGTAATAACTTGGCACAGGGAAGACAGTTACTAGCTTTATCATGGTGATCATTTCACAATGTATGCAAATGTCAAATTATTATGTAGTGCACCTGAAAGGAACATAATATTATACATCAATGTGAACTGTATTTCATTTTTTTTTAAAAAAGCATACAAATAAGTAGAAATTGAGCATCTGGGCCTTAGTTTCCTATCTGTAAGACAGAGACAAAACAGTACATACAAGTGCAGGATTGTTTTGACTTTGGATGAGATAAAATTTGTAGAGCACTTATAATAATTTTTATTTTTTATTTATTTATTTTTTAAGATTTGTATTGGGGTATAGTTGATTTACAATGTTGTGTTAGTTTCAGGTGTACAGCAAAATGAATCAGTTGTACATATTTGTACATTTGCTCTTTTTTAGATTTTTTTTCCCTATAGGTCATTACAGAGTGTTGAGTAGAGTTCCCTGTGCTATACAGTAGATTCTCATTAGCTATCTACTTTAAATATAGTAGTGAGTTTATGTCAATCCCAATCTCCCAATTTATCCCTCCCCACCCTTCCCCCTCATAACCATAAGATTGTTTTCTATGTCTGTGGCTCTATTTCTGTTTTGTAAATAAGTTCATTTGTACCATTTTTTTAGGTTCCACATATAAGTGATATCATATGATACTCGTCTTTCTCTGTCTGGCTTACTTCACTTAGTATGATATTCACTAGGTCCACCCATGTTGCTGCAAATGACATTATTTCATTCTTTTTTATGGCTGAGTAATATTCCATTGTATATATGTACCACATCTTCTTTATCCATTCCTTGGTCGATGGACATTTAGGTTGCTTTCATGTCCTGGCTATTATAAATATTGATTTTTAGATCATTATTGTAAATAATGATTTTTAGATCATAGTAAACCCTCTGTATGTTAGTGATTTTTCTCATCATTTATTCTGAACACAGAATTATTGCCAAGGTGGGCATGGTGCTGCAGATATTAAAAATCATAAATTGTGAATATTTTGTGATACAGCTAGGGAGGGATACCAACCAATATGAAATAAGTAGGAATAAAGACCTGGAACCAAATGATTATTATAACAAGATGAGGAGCAACATCTGGGAGTGGGGAGTTAGTCTGAGTTACTATATTTAGGAAAGTCCTATTAGAAAGAAGATATAAGACTCGTTCTGAGGGATAGGCTGGATTGAAAAGAAAGGACAGGGACACTGCAGACCTGGTAGCACAAGATCAAAGACTTTATGTAGGGTGAATGGGGCATTTTTAGGATCAGAGGGAAGCCTTACTTGAGTAGAGACTGCACTGAGGGAGGGAGTACAGGCTAGGCTGGGAAGTACTGGCAGAGGAGATTCTTTGTATAGGCACGCTGTGAGACTATGCATGCCAGATTGAGGAATTTGGACTTGAGCCTAAAGGCAGTGGAGAGCTACTAGAGAATTCTGAGCCAGAAAGAAACCAGATAATAATAGTCCTTTACAAAAGCTATTGTGTGAAATGAGACACCCTAGAGGAAAGTGAAAAGATGAATATGTAAGTTAAGGCACAAAAGGATCAAGATTTAGATCTTAAAAATAATATTTGGGAATTAATAATGACCCATTTTCTAAAACTTTCTTAGACATATGTCTTTGAGTCCACCCTGTAAAGTAGATAAATTACTATCCATATCTTACCAGTGAAGAACTTCAGGTAGAGAGAGTTTGAATGACAAAGTCACATTTAGTCTTATTCATTAAATATTGATTGAGTGCCTGCCATTTTCCAGGCTATATGTTACGGCTAGTGATGAAATTGAACCACAAACACTTATAAACTCTAAGAAAAATTATACTGTGAGTGTAGACAATTGGTATTTGGGAAATGCTTGCAGAAAGAGTGATTGACTAAAAAGGAGAATGAATAAACCACATTACTTACAATGTTTTGGAGTGGTTTCATATCAAAAAAGCATGCCTTTAGCCTTCTAATTCAACAAGTATGCACACTCTATTCTTAGTTTTATCCACTTCGAAGTACCATAGCTCAAGTATATCTGAATAGCCACTTGGAGGATACAGGAGTTTTCTGTTGCTATTGTAACAAATTTCCACAAACTGTGACTTTAAATAATTCAATGTATTATCTCAAAGTTTTGTAAGCCAGAAGTCTGATATGGATCTCATGAGGGTAAAAAATAGGTGTTAACCAGGACTGCACTTCTTTCTGGAGGCTCCAGGGCAGAATCTGTTTCCTTGTTCATTCTGGTTGTTGGTAAAAATCAGTTCCTTGTGACTGTAGGACTGAGGAGCTGAAATGTCAGCTGAGGACTGTTCCCAGCTTCTGGATGCTTATGGCCCCTTTCCTTCTATTTCAAAGAAATAGTGGTTTGACTCCTTGTCACACTTGGCATCTCTCCTGCCTCTTCTACCACATCTCTCTGACTCTGACTAACCACTTTTTCTGTATTTAAGGGTTCATGGGATTACATTGGCCCACATAGATAATCTGGGATAATTTCCCCATTTTAAGGTCATCTAATTAGTAAACTTAATCACATCTGCTAAATTCCTTTTGACTATAACCTAACATATTCATGGGTTCTGGGAATAGGTTGGGGACATCCTTGGGGAGTCATTATTCTGCCTTCTACAGGGTGAAATGTAGCAACAACATTTAATGGTTAAGATTAGGAGTAGAGAGTTCTTTCATTCAGGATTGCTGAAAGCATGTTTCTTAACTTCATCTCCTTTTCCCATTCGTACACTCACTATATCATATTTGAGGAAGAAAAAAGACAGAGGTACATATTGCAAGAAATACTACTTTATTTAAATGTTGAGGCTTTATGGACCAGGCAAAACGTCCTTTATGTGTGAGATTTGCATGTTCAGGTGATGCATTTGTTCATCTCAAGTATTTTCTACTGAATTCATGGCTTTTTACTAGCTACTGTGGATATATACAAAGACAAACCCTTACTCTCAAGTTGGTGATGTGGAAGATGTGATTAAATGGGCAAATGAGTTCCTACAGTTCAAAGAAGCCCTTCCTATTATACGCTACCATAATGGAAGTACAATGTATTGTGGCGAATAGAGAATAAAAAGATGATCTTCCATCTGAGAAATCAGGGATTAATTCATGGCATTTGGGTATGGAAGAATAGGTAGGGTTTCAACAGGCAGAGAAGGAAAGAGGCTTTTTGTTGCGGTAAGTTTGGCCAAACAAAGTTGAGAGCTGTGTATCTTTAAGTACTTGGAATTCCTTCAGACTGAAAAAAGAAAGGGGGTGGCTAGGTAAAAAGGTTTAATAGGATGAAAAATGAAGTGTTATATAGATTGGAAAAAAATACCTCAGAGAGTCACATTTGTCAGGAACAAGACTTTCAACATTTTTTCCCATAGAGAATGGGGAAACAACAAAAGCATTTGAGCAGAACAAGGGCAAGAATAGTACCAGGCATCAGGAAGCTCCTAACAAGTGAGATGGAGAGAAGTAAGAGCCTGGAAGTGGGGAGACCTGCCAGAAAGCACTTATAGCAGGTCAGCAGAGAGATAATGAATGACTTCCTAATGAGAGTGGAGATGGTATGAACTTAAGAGAAAATGAGAAGGACATTGAGGACATAGAATAAAAAGGAATGTGGCAGTGATTACAGGTGAAACAGAGGGAGAGAAATGTTAAGTCCAAGATAGTTCAAAAGTTTAGAGCCTGGACAGGAGGCTCTAGGAGAATAAAGAAGGAAATCAGGAGGAGGAAACGTTGGGTAGAAGAGTGAAGAATGTGAGATTGGTTTGACCTGTGAATCCAGAGAAGCTGATAGAAAATTCAAGTGATGTTTGATGTAAGGGAAAGTTCCAGCACAGATGAGATGAGGGCCAAGGAGAAGAATATCTACACTTATGGGGTGAGAACAAACTGATGATCAAAGAAGATGGAGAAAATTCATGGTGAGCACAATGGCATGGGAGGTTTTCAGAAAAGAATCTTATCCAAGATGCTGGAAGGACACCGAAAAGAAAAGCAGACATTGTAGGCAGACACCTATCTATTTATGACTCCCCTTGTCTTTGGCAGGAGACTTTGGAGAGGAGAGAATCAAGGTGTCTGATCAATTTAAAGAATGATTATCTGATGCTGTTGAGTAAGCATTCTGAGAGTAGAATTTAACTTAACAAAAGGGGGAAAACCCATGGAATATGACAATGTTGGCAAGTTGTCTAAAGCCAATTTGGGTGAGATGGAAGATTTTAACTCCTGAATTTTATTTACTTTTAAAAAACATCATTTTAAATTTCTGAATAAGATAAGTACTTTTGCTGTTGTTGTTTTAGACTAGAAATTCTAGCAGTAGGATTCATATGCATGTGAATCTCCAATGTATATCCTATTATTAAATAACTTGAATTGTACATAAGGTTTCTTATGAATGCAAAATGCCCAGTCCTGAATACTAACTGACAAGGCTATTGATTTGCCCACAGCATCCCAACTGAGAGGACAGGAAGGATATTTTCCTGATTTCTACCAGAGGCACCACCTGAGCAACAGAATTCAGAGATTCTCTGGTGTTCGACTGAAGAGTGGTCTTTGGGAATTAGTGAGCGTGAAAGGAATGTGCTGTCAGCCTCCATCTCCTGTTTTTCTGGGAGGGAAGGGCAGATAGTGAGCTTGACAGTGAAATTCTAACCCTGAAAACTGATGAGATGCCAGCATTTTCCTGCCTCGCTGGGGCTGCCAAGGTATCTCTTCTTACTTTATAGAGGAGTGACTGGTATTTGAGCCCTGATAACAGCAATCTTGGTGTGGGGGGGTACTGAGTCAGGGAGGAGATTCTAGAAAAGCAAATGGCTGAGGAAAGAGCGGGGGCTTGCGTGAGGACAGAGATGCAGGACCTGGCTTCAGCTGCCACCGTGCAGGCAGGAGGGCAGGGCACCAAAGGGGGATGGCAGGAACATTCTTGTAGAGGATGACCAAGCACTCATAAGCTTACATTTTTAAATAGGAGTGGTGAAGAGAAAAAGGAATTATGTTTGGTCTCTGGCCTAGAATCACACTGAACTTTGCTGAGGAATTTTTCATGTCACTGCTGGGCAGCTGGGGCAGAGAGCCTGGGCTATGGAAATCCTGTCTGAACAGTTGCCTCTTAAAAATCAGATCTACATTCAATAATCCCAACGGGATAACCGAAAGGAAAGATTATATGTTAGCCCAAGATTTCTCAGAACACTATCCGTATACTATGTGGACTTTTCACAGGCAGTTGTATTTCTGTCCTTAGTAACTAAAAACCGTAGAACACTCTATGGTGACCAATCCTTAATTAGACCCCAAAAATTAAATTAAAAAGCTGCCTACCTTTTCCTCTTGGATTAGAGTGAACCCAAATCTGTACGGGAGGAAACACCAAGGCAGAAGAGAGTGTGGGCTGCCATCCTAAAAATCAGCACAATATTTGGTGAATGTGTTTCTAAACTCTAGCTTCATTTGTCATCTTTAGATGAATTTGAAAGAAGTTGTAAACTTGTTAGGCCAGCAGCAAGGGATACAATAACACTGTGTACACAAACAGTGGCAAGAAGGAGAAGCAAACACTGGTGGGAGGGGGCTGCCGTGGTGGCGCAGTGGTTGAGAGTCTGCCTGCCGATTCAGGGGACATGGTTCGTGCCCCGGTCTGGGAAGATCCCACGTGCCACGGAGCGGCGGGGCCCGTGAGCCATGGCCGCTGAGCCTGCGCGTCCGGAGCCTGTGCTCCGCAACGGGAGAGGCCACAACAGTGAGAGGGCGCGTACTGCAAAAAAAAAAAAAAAAAAAAGAAGACAGGTGGGAGTAAGACATGGCATGGGCTCAGAGGATTTCAAACTGGCTCGGTGAGACCACAGTGCCAGCTTTGAGACCAATCAAATTCAAATCTTGTGTCATCATAAATACTTTAATGATGGAAAATCAGCTTTAGCAATGGTATTCGCTCCAGGGAAGCGCATTTGCATTTATTATCTTTCTGAGTAATACTAAAACTCATCCTCTGATGACACCATAGTGTTCTTAGACAAGACGTACAGTGGATTTGTATATCCTCACCCTCCTTCCTTGCAAAAGTGCCCAGTGAGCCTGCTGTGTTCTACTGAATTGGGTATTTAGTCATTATTTCTTTCCCTAATCACTTTCCAGAGTTTCTTGCCTTCTTTTGCTGTTAACTTTTTGGCTCCAAGAGTCTGGATTTCCCTGGCAGAGGGCTTGGCAAATGTCAAATACCCATGCATTACATAAGCATTGGATGGGTTCATGGCTTCATTCTCCAAAATATCTCAGAGGCAGAAGGCGTTTGCTTTTGAGGTGCTAGTCCACTTAAATTAAGAGGCAATGTTGTTTCCCTGAAAGATTTGTAATGAAGACAAAGAAGTGGAGTCAAATTCCTCACATATAGCAATTACATTTTTATTATGCTCGTTCATTTTGTCACATTGATAATGTTCAACTCCACAGTTTGTGCTGAATTTCTGGTGATCTGCACCCATTTCTCCAAAAGGCCTGGGAAACATCCCCTATTTTCTATGAAACTCAAGCCCAGGGTCAGACATGGTTTATCCACCAATCAGGCTTAGCACTTTGTTAGTTGTTTATATCTCCCAGTGTCAGTATAACACACCAAGAAAGCCATTGCTTAGACAATTACTCTCTTTTTAGGACTAGATTAGATTAGAAATGCTTGTACTCAAAGAAGCACTGAGGATGGAGTGTGAGTTTAGTCAGTGGCCCAGTTAAAGATGCTAGAGATGTCTTGGTCTACACTTGTGGTATCCCTCTATCAACTGTATTTGTGATACTTTCTTCTCAAAAATATGCAAAACAGATATCGTATGCATTTAACTGCTTTACCAGAGAAAATGGGAATTTTATTTAACTGAGAAGAAAAAAGGAAAACTTAAATGACCCATAAGAGGGAAAAGCATATTTTGATTGTGGATCGGTGTGGGCTGCTAAATTAATTTTAAAATGATTATAATAATTTCTATTGTATATTGAGAATTTACCCTCTGCCAGGTATCATGCTTAAGGCCTTTGTGTGCACACCATCTGAGGACCGTTTGTGTTTCATGGCATTTAATTCTTATGATGATCATGAACTAAGTAGCATTATTATTTTCATTCTACATATGAAGAAACTGGGGTCTGAGAGAAGACTTGACCGAGTAAAGCCAGGACCCTTCACCTCCAGAGCCTGCCTGCTTACTTACACCTTAGTTTGGCTGCTTTAGAAGCAAATTACTTAGAAGATACAAAGCAATATGTAAGGATAATTAAGTGTATGTGCTTTTTGGTGAAAATGAGTTTAGAAACTCACTAGTGGGTAAGGTATCTTATTATTAAAGAAATTGTCAGGCCATTTCTTTCCTGTGCAACGAGGAAGGTGTTCAAGAAATAAACATTTCTTTTCCTCCCATGCCTGGATTCTTTCCTCATAGTTCCAACAAGTGTAATACCCTGTTTCTCTGAGCTGGAGAAAGGGAATTGTGGTTGACAAGTTGACAGCCAGGTGATTAGTGGGATGTAGTGGCTGCTACGTTTCAGGTGACTCCTGCATCGCCGTGATGGTAGCAAAGAATCCCCCAGTAAACTTCCTGCTCCATGTGATGTGAAGGTCCTAGCTCTGTCTCTTTTCTCACTGGGTCCTCTTGTTTGCCCGGGAGCATAGCTGGAACTCTCCCCAGAAAGTGCAGAATCACAGTGTCACTTTCTCTTTGATTCTAATTTCCACAGGTGCATCTTATTTTGTTTGAAATAGATGTATTCCTGAAAAGTTGAGGATAATCACATTTGAACTTATTGATTTGTATTTGAAATGTAATGTGGTGATGTCACTGTTTCCATTTATCTTCTTAGCATTGTTAAATAATAAAATTGCAGGGAACTTAATAGCTACAGATATTAAGATATTTGAAGGAATCAAGGAATGCTATGGTCATTGCTTTTCTGTGAACTTCTTGAAAGGTGAATAACCTCTCTCTCTCTTTTTTTTTTTTTTTTTTTTTTTTTTTTTTTTTTTTTTTTTTTTTTGTGGTATGCGGGCCTCTCACTGTTGTGGCCTCTCCCGTTGCGGGGCACAGGCTCCGGATGCGCAGGCCCAGCGGCCATGGCTCACGGGCCCAGCCGCTCCGCGGCATGTGGGATCTTCCCGGACCGGGGCACGAACCCGTATCCCCTGCATTGGCAGGCGGATTCTCAACCACTGCGCCACCAGGGAAGCCCTCATTTTTTTTTTAAAGCTCTTCTTTCACTTAGTAAGATATCTCGGAACAGAATGTATCTCTGTATTAGGCTTCCAGATGATAGTAACTAGTACATTTTCACATACCAACTGTAAAGTTGGACATTTATTCATTTTCCCTAGTTCTCAGTTTCCTCATTGTAAGGAAGTAGGACACATTAGTCACAAAATTGTTGAGTGGATTTGATGTACTTCAGTGTGGTCAGTACTGGCCCATGGTGGGGACCCAATAAGTGATAGTTGTTTTGTTTTTTTTTAACATCTTTGTTGGAGTATAATTGCTTTACAATGGAGATGCAAGAGGGAGGAGATATGGGGATATATGTATATGTATAGCTGACTCACTTTGTTATAAGTGATAGTTTTTAATAGCAATTAGTTTGAAATCCAGAAAGTTCTGCCTGAGAGTACAGCTCTTTGATGTTAGTCTCAATTCCAGCACCTACTAACTATCTCTGTGACCATTGTTACTTCATCTCTAAAATGGGAGTGAGAGTTTACTTGTCCAAAATTTAAAGGACTGGACCAAAATATATTTAGAGGTTTGTTCTAGGTCTAAAATTAGCATCTATAACCCCTAGAAAAGGTTTAATTCAACTAAATAGTTTAACTTGGGAACTAGTAATAACCAGTTGCTTGACTAAACCTAGCACTTGTTTCTTCATTGTTTTATATCGTCTTGTAGTTACCACCACCATTAAAGAGAAAGGTGGTGGGCTGATTTCATGCGGGCTCATACACATGGATAACCCTCTTCTGTTTTATGTCAGTGGCATTTTTCCTAAGACCTTCATTCCTTTCAAATTCACCATACTTCTTCTTTTTCTTACCTTTTGGGTTTTGTTTTTTTTTTTTTTCCACCGAGAGGGCTGACTTAAAAAAATGAGTTCAGCAGCTCAGCATATTTCAGAGTTGTGATTAATTCTGTGCTCTTGTTCATTTATTAAAAGCTCCAATTTCTCTCTCATCATCCTTTCCTCCTGATAGATTTGCCCTCCTAATACTCTTTAACCCTTTGGGTTTACCTTATCTCCCTTGGCTCTTTTGCTTCTCTTATCTCTAACCTGTTAGACTTAACTGATGTAATTTGTTTTCCTTGGGTTTCCTCCTCCTCTGTAAAGACATGAATACTCACTCTAAATATTTCTCACCTCCTGCATTAGTCTTTGTCAGCTGAATCCTAATCTACCCCACTTTTCATGAAAGCTCATAGCCACGTCCTGACTTTTCTCTGCATTTTCACTCCTCTTCGCAGTGTCATATTATACTCAACAAACCTAACTCCTGCAAATTTCTTTTAGATGCTGTTTCTCATTTTCTGATATGAAATTGGTCTTGGTAGCAGGTTTCAGCAGAATAGTCCATTTCAGCTTTGAGCAAATATTCTCCCAAATGACTTGACCTGTACCTTGCTGAACTGGCTAGACTTGGGATACATTGTATGCGTAGTTTCTGGTCTGCCCTGTAGTCTGGTCTTGGGTAGGTCTCTATGTCTCTATGACCTTCAGTATAATGCCAGATTGGATATATCATCATTTTCCAGACGTAAACGTCCTTGAAGACAACAGCCATGTTCTAAGAGCATTTCTGAATTTTATTTCTAAGATTGAATAATCTCAACTTTCCTTGCCTTGGGTTAGTAATTATTTCAAGTTATTGTGGGGTGAAGATCTTGGATCAGAAGCTCAGACTATATATATATCCATATTTATATGGATCTTAGATGAAGAACATTGGCAGATATAGTTAATTATATTTAACATATTCAGTTCAATTGAACAATTTTTGCAAAGCCATGGTCAACAGCTGAGATGAGGGGGAGGAGATAAAAGGAATCTTGGCTGCAGGAGCACTTGGGACTGCAGGACTCCAGGGTCCCAGAGGTCTCTGCTGGTTCTTTGGATGCATGAGTACATGGCTCATTTGGGGTGGGAATCTATCTACCAAGGAGGCTGTCAGGTCTCACGGTCTTGACTCTAGTTCAGTCGTGGGATGGAAGCAGGAGATTTTGCTCTAAGAAAGGGTCAACTGTCATTTTCTGCTTTCACAGTGGGTTTGACTTCACACAGGCCAGTGCATCCTTGAGAATTTATTTAATACTCTGGAGTTTAATATGAAGCAAATGTTGCTTCAAGCACAGTTTTACACTGTCCTTTATTTCAGTCTTCAAGCTACCAGAAAAACAACCCAGGGAGAAAGTTTTCTTTCTGTAGGTTTTGTTGATTGGGGTGACAAGAATTTGATAAGTTACAAGGTAACCACAGAATCTGACATGAGTTACAGGCCTAGAATTCAGTGCCATTTGGTTTCTCAAGAAATCTCAAAATTATTGGGTAAGAACCTTTGACTCATCTGGAGAATGAGGTGTCATAGATCTTATAAAACAGCCTGTATAAACCTTTGTATCAGGGAGTTAGAAAAGAAGGCAGAGCAAAAAAGATGATCACATTCCCCATTTTAAAGTTGTTAGGTAACTGGAATAAATGATCAGATAACAACCTAACTGGTGACATATTTATAGCATATTTGCAACATAAAGCTAAAATTCTAAATGATAATTACATGACATAGAAAGTCATTGCATTAACATGAAAATGATAGCTTGGTCTATGACATAATTTCCAGACATATCCATGAAAATTAAACGAGATGTATGGCAATGTTACTGTGAATTGAAACAAAATTTAAAGTTAAAAGTAAGGTATACGGGCTTCCCTGGTGGCACAGTGGTTGAGAGTCCGCCTGCCGATGCAGGGGACGCGGGTTCGTGCCCCGGTCCGGGAGGATCCCACGTGCCGCGGAGCGGCTGGGCCCCTGAGCCATGGCCACTGAGCCTGCACGTCCGGAGCCTGTGCTCTGTAACAGGAGAGGCCACAACAGTGAGAGGCCCGCGTACCACCAAAAATAAAATAAAATAAAGGTATTCATTTAAATACCTATTGCCATACACAGAGGTTGAGAGTAAGGAAGGCCCTGTAAAGAGAATGCCTGGTACAAATCCTAGCTTCACGACTTACTAGTTGATGACTTTGGATGACTTACCCATCATTCTGTGCCTCTGTTTTCTCATATGGTAAAATGTGGAATATATAGGCAGTAGTGGCCACTTCATAGATTTGTGAGATTAAATGATAAATACATATAAAGCACTTAGAACAGTACCTGGCACAGAGTACACATTCAATAAATATTGCTGTGCTAACTAAGACTGTGTACATCTTTGAACAATCAGAAGAACTACAGAAGATCCATGGATGAAATAAAAGTTCTTAGGAATAATTGAAGAAAGATGACCTGTTTCTGTGGACAAAACCAGTCTCCCCAGGCAATCATAATTGAAAATTATTTGAAAATGTTGAACAACCAATATTTTGTTAGATTAACCAACACATTTGACTTAATATATAGAGAGATTTTAATATTGAACCAACTTAGTTTGGAATCATTTAGCTCTTCCCCACAACAAGCAACATATGAAACACCAACATATGACAGACACACATGAAATACAATAGTCAAAATAAAACTAAAATCTGATGCTACTGAGCCAAAAATAAACAGGCTAAGAAAATATATAGACATCAAAGTTTTCATGTACAGACATGATTTCCCTACAGTGATTTTGTAGGCAGTGAATATGCCCTTTTTATTTTTAAATTTTTTTTGTGGTACGCGGGCCTCTCACTGTTGTGGTCTCTCCCATTGCGGAGCACAGGCTCCAGACATGCAGGCTCAGCGGCCACGGCTCACGGGCCCAGCCGCTCCGCGGCACGTGGGATCTTCCCGGACCGGGGCACGAACCCGCGTCCCCTGCATCGGCAGGCAGACTCTCAACCACTGCGCCACCAGGGAAGCCCTGTCCTTTTTAATTAGGACACTGTATGTGATTATAATCATCTCACGAGTTATTCATACAAATGGAGTGTTTTGTTTAACTTTTTATTTTTTATTGATGTAGTTGATTAAGAATGTTGTGTTAGTTTCAGGTGTACAGCGAAGTGATTCAGTTTTACATATACATATATCTATTATTTTTCAAATTCTTTTCCCATTTAGGTTGTTACATAATATTGAGCAGAGTTCCTTGTGCTACACAGTAGGTCCTTGTTGGTTGTCCATTTCAAATATAGCAGTGTGTACGTGTCAATTCCAAACTCCCTAGCCATAGTTGTTCATCACTATGGCTTAGTGTCTGTAAGTATGATTTGTCCTGCATGTTTCTATTGCTGTCTTGGATCCATAAAAACAGTATGCCTTGAATCATGGTGGTCTTCTTCATTTAAGGTTTATATCTGACAGATAGGTAATACTTATTCATTCATTCACTCAACATATGAACACCCACTATGTGCCAGGCAGATGGGAATATTGTAATGTGTTTGTGCATAAGACAGACATTCTCCATACTTATGGGTCTTACAATTAAAGAAGAAGACAGACATATCAAAATTTTGTAAGCAACCGAAAACTGTAATGCAGATATATGCTATGATGGAAAAGTCCAGGTGTTGTGAGGTTTATATTCATAGAGGCTGGGAAAAGCGTCACTAAAGAAGTGACATTAAACTGAGCCCTGAAAGAGAATGAGGAGTTAGTGAGGTGAAGGGTGCAGATCAGGGAGGGAGAGGAGGAGAGACAAGCATCTCAGGAAAGGGAATAGCATGTGTGAAGAAGCTGCAGTAAGAAGGAACCACAAAGCCATCATGGCTGATGTAAAGTGAGTTGTGGGGAAAGTGGTTCAAGCTGAGGCCTCGAGGGCCATGTTAAGAATTCTAAATGGTTCTAGAGGCAATGGCAGCTATGATGAGTTCTAAGTGGAGCTGGTCATTATCAGGTTAATGGTTTATAGGGGTCACCTGGCTGTCAAGACAGATGAGAGGGCATGGCAAGAGATGAACTAGGGAAAGAAGTGAAGAGGCTATTTCTGAAGACCAAGACCAAGATTTTGGGGGTTGACTGGATGTAGAGGTAAAAAGAAAGGGAGGTATCAGGTTGACCAGCTTTCTTTATGAGTCTGAGGGGTGGTGTTGCCATTTACTGAGATGGAGAATGTTGGTGCAGATGGAGGTTTGGAGGGATAATCAAGGGTTCCATATAAATATGCTAGTGGGGTGCCCAAACGGAGCTGTAGAGTGGACATCTAGATCTCCATAGAGGGTCTAGATCTCCATAGAGGTTGATGAATGCCCAGATAGGCTAAGGTCTGAAGTGTCCACTGGAATTAGTTACTTTGAAATGCAAAAAAAAACTGCAGTGAGGTATCACCTCACACTGGTCAGAATGGCCATCATCAAAAAATCTACAAACAATAAATGCCAGAGAGGGTGTGGAGAAAAGGGAAGCCTCCTACACTGTTGGTGGGAATGTAAATTGGTACAACCATTGCAGAGAACAGTATGGAGGTTCCTTAAAAAACTAAACATAGAGCTATCATATGATCCTGCAGTTCCACTCCTGGGCATATACCTTGCAGCACTATTTACAATAGCCAGGACATGGAAGCAACCTAAATGTCCATCAACAGAGGAATGGATAAAGAACATGTGGTACATATATACAATGGAATATTACTCAGCCAAAAAAAATGAAATAATGTCATTGGCAGCAACATCGATGGACCTAGAAATTGTCATACTGAGTGAAGTAAGGCAGACAGAGAAAGACAAATATATGATATCATTTATATGTGGAACCTAAAAAAATGGGACAAATGGAGATTCCCTGGTGGCGCAGTGGTTGAGTCCGCCTGCCGATGCAGGGGACACAGGTTCGTGCCCTGGTCCGGGAGGATCCCACATGCCGTGGAGCGGCTGGGCCCGTGAGCCATGGCTGCTGAGCCTGCACATCTGGAGCCTGTGCTCCACAACGGGAGAGGCCACAACAGTGAGAGGCCCATGTACCACAAAATAAATAAATAAATAAATAAATAAATAAATAAATAAACAAATAATGGTACAAATGAACTTATTTACAAAACAGAAATAGTGTCACAGACATAGAAAACAAACCTATGGTTACCAGCGGGGAAAGGGGAGGAGAGATAAATTGGGAGACTGGGATTAGCATATACACACTACTATATATGAAATAGATAACTAATAAGGACGTACTGTATAGCAGAGGGACCTCTACTCAGTACTCTGTAATGGCCCACATGGGAAAAAAATCTTAAAAAGAGTGGATATATGTATATTTATAACCGATTCACTTCGCTGTACACCTGAAACCAACACAATACTGTAAATCAACTATACTCCAATAAAAATTAAATAAGTAAGTAAATAAAGTACTAAAGGCTCTTACCAGCGAAGTTTTTTTGGAAAAGGTGGTTTGACAAAATTGACAGGGTATGATAATTGAAGCTAATCATGACTTTATTATTTGTGAAAAGATTCACAATGAGATAATTTTTAAAGAGTGAGAAAGGAAAACTAAAGCCCCCTTTCTACAGTTGCCCTTTTGCAAGGTCTGGGGTGAATGCTCATATTTCTTTTCTCTTTTTGTAACACATGTTTATTCCAACCAATTTATTTTGCAGGTAATTCTAAACTCTAAAGGTGCAGGCCTAGGATGATTTAAACCGCACTCTAATGTTTGATTCCCTGTTACATTGCTTTTTTTTTTTTTTGTGGTACGCGGGCCTCTCACTGTGGTGGCCTCTCCCGTTGCGGAGCACAGGCTCCGGACGCGCAGGCTCAGCGGCCATGGCTCACGGGCCCAGCCGCTCCGCGGCATGTGAGATATATCTGGACCGGGGCACGAACCCGTGTCCCCTGCATCGGCAGGCGGACTCTCAACCACTGCACCACCAGGGAAGCCCTACATTGCTATTTAATTGCTACCTTGCTGCTTCTTAAGTGAAAATTATATCTTCCAGTTTGAGGGTCAGGTTATTGGCTTCCATTTATTTACTGGGGTTTCAAAACAAAATACAGGGCCAGGCATGTACCTAAATGGCTTAAGTAAGCAAACGTAGGGAAATTGTGGGAACTGTGAGGCTGGCCAGTGCTCCATCCCACGTCCCTCTAAGGGTCCATGGATTCTCAGCGTCAGGTGTTTGCTGACATCACGATGAAATGTGGGCCTCCCCCAGGTTGCTAGTTCTCTGAGTTTAAAAAGAGGAGCCAGATACCTGCATTTTCATGTGAACTCTGATTTTCAACATATTTGCAACTAAATTTTTTTTTTTTTTCTCAAAACCCTTGAAGCCACAAAAGAAAACAAAAACAAAAACATGTCTGCAGGAGCCATCTGGCTGATGGGTGGCCCCGTTGTTCACCCTGTTTTAGTATTTCCATACAGCATCTCATTTATTGCTCTAAAGAGAGGTTACACATCAGTACAATCATCCCATACTCTGCCAGTGGGTAACATTCAGCTCTCAGTCTCTTAAAATGTTGGAAGTTTTTGATAACTGTGTAAAACAAACCTCGTCACATTCCTCTGTAATCAGGAATTTTACTCTGTTGAAAACGCCTGGGTGAAGATGAAGCCTCAATGCCCCTACAATCCATCTCCCCTGGGGCTGACTATCACAGTGCCTCTGCAGGCTGCCATGGCTCCCCGGTGGCACTCGTCGCATCTCCACAGTGTCCCCGCCCTCCCAGGGTCCCGAGAGCAGGGATGCTCTCCTTTTCCTCGGATGCAGTGTGGAGGCAGTTTCTTCCAAAAGCCTATAAAACAGATGGTGAGGTTTTTAAACAATATAATGTTATCAGACTAAAAGAGAAATTGCATAGCCCATCTCTTGTTTAGGCCAATTTGGAAAAATTGCTTTCACCTTTTCCTGTCCTGACCATCTCTGCCTCACCATGAGCTGTGGTTGTGGTTCTCTTCACGTGTTAGGATAGCGGTGATAAAACTGTATATCTTACAACCTACCAGCACTTGACTGGTACTCCAGGGGGTCACGGAATAAATAGGTGTTTGATTAAATGTGTGTCTGAA
The DNA here is from genome assembly GCF_026419965.1 of Kogia breviceps. Classification (NCBI taxonomy): domain Eukaryota; kingdom Metazoa; phylum Chordata; class Mammalia; order Artiodactyla; family Physeteridae; genus Kogia; species Kogia breviceps. The sequence continues at coordinate 19,859,030 of NC_081322.1, read as the reverse complement.
AACATTGAGAGCCTTTGAAAGATAGTGTCAGAGGGCCGGCCTGTGCTTCTTGGGAAGCTGGTTGTAACAGGCCATGTACTTTCTCCTTTCATCAACTTTCTTTAACGGCTTGATAACATTTCTAGAAGTCCATCCAGGGGAACGGTGTGAGTGAGGATTTGCACAAAATCAAGGCTATTTCCCCTCCCTTTCTGAAGATGATGTCTCTCAGACTTGCTAATTAGAGAGCAAAGCAGGAAAGGATGCCTGAGTCATTGTCTCCAAAGCTAGTAAAACTAACCTCTGAAGAAAAAAAAAAAAAAAAGATTTCGTTGGAAATGCTCACAACTTAGTCACTCTGTTAAAACATAATTGACTAATTGACAAAACCTCTTTTCCTTTCAGGCCTCGCCTGAAACAACAGTTAAATCCGTGAATCAAGCTGAAGGCTCATTCTACCCAGTTTGTTGGACGTAAGGGGGTCATTGCTCAGACTGTCATTAAACTGTTTCCATTCTGATGATTGATTCTAAAGGTCTTAAGGTGGATCCAGAACTCCTCTGGACAAGCCTTTGAATCATCTGTCCACCCAACGCACAATGTTGCCAACAACAGTGATTTATCTTTTAAAAGGGAAGCAATGATTTTCCTGTTAAACAAAAAGCTCAGCTTGGAATCAAAAGATCTGGGCTGGAAATCTGGCTCTACTCCTTATTCATTGTGTTTCCTTGGGCTCCGTATCTAACCTTTATAAGTCTGTTTTCTTACTCATATAATTGGGACAATAATTCCTCACAACAGTATTGTTGTGTGAATTAAATGAGGTAATACATTCATTGATTCATTCATTTAGATGCCAAACAAACAATATTTCTGTGTAAGTTGGCACTATTTGATCTTAATGAGTAACATAAGTTACAAAAAGAAAAAAGATGATGATTTACTTCAGTCCCTTTCCATTTGAATAGATTCCATCAGTACTGTAAGGAATGTCCTTCCTTAAGAGTTATCCCCTCTTTCTTGATGCTCCATGCTCCTGCCTTTCATTTGCTCTAAGTGTTTAATTTGTTGTTTAATCTTAAAACTACCAGTAAGTATCAAATTAGTTTTTATATTCTCTGGAGATGTATTCCCTTTAAAGATATATTTTCCTTCATTTTCAAGGAAGCTGCGTCAGTACGTCTTTTGGAGGGTCTCCCCTCTCCTCTGACCAAGCCTGTCTTAGAAATGAGTTGTGCCTGTGTCCGCCCTCACAGGTCATTCGTGGACCTGTGAGGGTGGACACAGGCTCACCTGTGTTTGGTTTGTTTATTTGTGTGTTTTTAATCCTCAAAATCTCCTCTTAATCAGCATCTTTTATTTTTGTTATTTAAAAAAACCTGTGGAGCCATTCACCCATGGATCCCAATTCTATACAACCTTTTGGCTGTGAGGAAAGACCTGAAAAATGAATTCAAAACAGTGACTATGTTAAAAGTTAGGGATTGTTATCAAAAGTAGAGGAAAAGAAGAAATATCCTTTCTGCCTTTATTTCACGGCACATTTCTCTCCAGGGATTCTCTGATGTGTGGTGACGTGTTTAGGACACATCACAGAGGAGTCCAAACACCACGCATGGCAAAAGAGGAGGAAGAACTGAACAATATGTTTTTACCTCTGCTCTTCCTCCCCTGAAAGAACCTATCTGTCATTTCTGCATTAGTCAGAGGAATTTTTTTTCTTTATCTTTACTTTCAGGACACGGCAGAAATAATACAGTGTGTTCTTTTTTAAACAAACAAACAAATCACTTTGCTGTCAATAACTGTCTGACCTTTTGGGAACCACAGAAGCACATGAACCTTTATTGAGACCCAATTATGTACAAGGTATTGTACTATGGAAAATATAAAGATAATAGGTGCCTGTCTTCAAGCAGCTTATGGTCTTCTTGGGCAGATATAAAACACACCGTATATAAAACTGTCATCCAAGGTAGTGGGTAGCACATGACATCTGAATTCTATGAAAGTGCTATGGTAGGGGATATATTGCCTCTGGTAGAGAGGTTATTGTAAACTTCTGAGGGGAAAGAGCCCTCAGGATTGGTTAGAGTTTGATGGTCAGAGATAAATAGCTATTCCAGGTAAAATAATAGAATTATATGGGTAGAGCTTAATAACTGAATGAATAACAAAATGAATATGTTTTGAATAGCTAAAAAAGTGAATTTAATATAAATGCTAGGAGACAAGTTAGTGTGGCTGCTATAATTTAAATTTTTAAATTTCAGGGGAATTCCTACCCAACCACGATGATGAAAAGAGTGCATACTACAAAATGCACAAATACAAACAAACGTTAGATGATGCAATCCAGATGGTCAATCCTGGCCTCAACTGCTTGTGGTCCTTGGATAAGAAGAAGTCAAAAATCAATGCCCAGAACTCTGAAATTGAGCCAAATTCCCTCTAAAATGGTGGCTATCTCAAGGTTGCTCTGGGGTCAAAGGAATTTTTGATTCTGGACATTTCATCACACAATAAGTTAGCTCATATCCACACTCCATGCTGGGTTTAAGTTTCACAAACCTTGAGGGAGATATATCCGGTGGGAGAAGATCTGTGTCACCCCTGGCAATTTTCTTTCGGTTGGAGAATACTCCTCTAACAAAGTTGTCTGGCACCAACCCCATGGAGCAGTGGCTTGTGCAGGAGGATTAATTGGCAAAGCAAGGATTTACAGCTATCAGAATCACCACCTGTTCATTGTAGGCTGTCCAAGTGCCGGGCACTGTGCGTCCACTCTGCACACACTGTCGTGTTTGCTCCTCGCGGCAGTTCTGGGGGAGCTACTGCCATACACAGTGTGTTTTTTACGTATTAAAACACAAAGGATGAGAAAGATTAGAAAGCCTGTCTAGGGTCTTAACAGATTCAAACTCAGATTCAAACACCCAAAGCCCGTGTTCTATCCATTTGGGATTATGACAATTCTAAATCGTACATGATTTAAGAGTTAGTCACACTTGCTAAAGGAAAGTCTTACTAAGCAAACAAGCAAATCAACCAATCAATAAATTGACCCTATTAACAAAAACATGCTTGGGAAATACTTTCAAGACCTGAAACAATGAAATAGGGGAGAAGTTACTTTTCCTTCTCTGCTGGTGTTTGCAGTGACACAGGAGAAAACTACACACCTACTCCAGAGCTTTGCCAAATTCCTCAGGCAGGTTGGCAGATAGGCTAGGTTTTATTTGTAAATATTTTAATTTGAGGAGATTTATTTTCTAAATGCTTTCTATTAAAGGTCCCAGAATTCTAAAGTGAAGGTGAAGAAAGAGGAAGAGGAAGAGAAGGAAGAGAACAAAATCATATTGGTTAGTGTTACCTGACAGTTTTTGAAATTCCCTAGTTTTATCAATAAATATTTTCCTAGTCATTTGTTTTCCTCTTTTAATATCCCAATTGTTAAGAAATAAATTTGAAATAAAATGTTAATTTTCCCTTGAAATTTCTCAACTCAATCCTTATTTCCAAAGGAGTGAATCACAATATCTTATATGAATCATCATCAATTACCTCACATACTGTTTATTAAATGATCTCAGGTGGTTTATTAAAGTCAAGCATCAGATGTAAGTGTAATTAATCAGACTGATGAATCCTAGTTTTCAGCTCAATACACTGAGCTGAGTATATAGCATTCAATATACTATAACATATATACAGTAAATAATGACAATACTGAATTCCAAGGTTTTTACTTGGTCTTGAGCCTTAAGGCTCTTCTACAATTATACAATTTTTCTCTTCTCTTCAGAGTATGCTTGATCAGCAATAGATGTTGACATTTCCTTCCATTTTAAATATTAAGTCATCTTTATGTAATGATGTATGCACATACCATTTCTAAAGTGTTGCAATGCATTTGATGCATTTGGTAGGGAAAAGTAAACTCTGCATGTATCATTCTCCATTTCTCAAGAAGAGAGCATAAGGCTTTGAATAGGAACTGACGCCCAGCAAATGTCCTGTATTTTTGTGTTTGACCTTGTCATTATAGAAGTCACCTTGCCACATGAAGATATTGCTAGCATGGAGCTTGAATAATTCCCACTTTAACCAAATATTCAAATAAAACGTATCTGCATTCAGAATTATATGAGTTAATGACAATACTCATTTTTAAAAAAAACTCAAAAGGCTAATAAATAATTAAATCTAATAGAAAACGACCCAACTTTTCTTAGGGAAAAACTACCACCTCTTCTAAGCCCTGTAGATATAGCACTTGAACATCCAAAGGCAGAATTGAGGTATTACGTGCTAAATATATTTTTTCTAAAAAAACAATTCGGGAACTACAAGATATATTTTTATGTCGATAATAATTTTTTTCATGCTTACATGTGTATTTAACAGGTATCTGAGCTCTTTGGCCAAGATCAGGGAACTATGGGTCATAAGCAAAGTATGTGTTGGATGAGCAAACTCAAACCGCCAAAAGGTATTTCCATGGACTTGAAAAACATTTTTGAGGGGAACATTCAGAAATATAGCTCATTTGGACCAGATCTTTTTGATTTTCAGTTTCCTTTTTTTCCAAGTCATGGAATAAATTCTTTGATGGAACATACCAGGTTTGCACAGGCTAATGAAAAAGCCACATATACTTTTTTTTTTTTTTTTAGGCAAAACTCCTGGTAATGTTGTTCAAAGAAGACAAGAGCCTTGCAATTAGGTTCATTAATGTAGCTTAGGGTCTGGTTTCCTTTACTCCATGGCTTCCAAAGGAAGATCGATCTCTATCCTTGTCTAGTAAAAGTATCAGTTTATAATGAAAGCATAACTCTTTGATGTATTTCTTTGTAGAATTTGCTCTCAGAAACTTTTGATGCTTTGCTCTATCTCCTCCTATTAGGGCTTTTAGCTAACCCCCAAAAGTCACCCACTAAAGCAGACACTCTGAAGTCCCACTGGGCTCCCATCAGTCCAGTAGAGAGGGCTGACATGACATATTAGTCTTAAATCTAAAACATATGTTTGGAAAATGCCTAGTTTCCTGGCAATAATTAAGAATGCGACTTGGCAGATTGGCAGCCACATAAAACAATTGTTAGTAAACCCTATATTTATTATGTTCCCATTTTATGGAAATGAAACCCACATTACAAATATGTATAGGAAAACTGGACCCAAAATGATGCACAGGTAGAATTAATTATGATGAAGATGAAAAGAACATCAGTAGTTTTTTTCTAATTCACTTTCCTTATCCCAAAAAGGTCTCCCCCAAAAGGAGCCACATCAAAACATTTTAAAATTTCTTTCTATTAACTTATACAGTAAATAATGACATCTTGGATAATTTTCCTCATCAGTACTCATCTGTCAGTGTGTCTCACTAAAGAGTTCTGGTGTACAACTAATTAAGATAAGATCCTGGAGTCATAGGAGACTTTTGGTTTATAAATGTTGTAAAGAAAAGTCCAGGTACTTAAAAAGCCCCTTCAACCGTTCTGTGACTACATGCATTATACCCTACATTATATATATATATATATATATATATATATATATATATACGTATACATTTATATAATAAATAGACACATATTTAGGAATGATATGCACTAAGAATACACAAGTATAGCTACATTTCTTGTTAAAATATTGAAATAATTCTGACCCAGTTCAAAAATAGCTGCTGCCTCCCATGTGTAACTCTGTCTTTTCCCTTTGGACCCATTGGATCTCTCCATAATCTAGCAAATCGTTAATGGCTCCAACCTCTGCTTCGTTGTCCTTTCTGTCCAGTGGGTGCCTGTGTTGTACTGGTTGTTATATATCTTGAAACTCACTTCTGCACACAAGTATTGCCTCATGTGCATGACCTGTCCACACACGAAGTGAAGAAACTCTCTACTCTGAATGGCAACAGTGTTAGTAAAAGCCACATGGTCAAGAAGGCTATGGAACCAGCCAACCAACAGCAAGTGGGCAAACACACACCCACATTATTTTAGTTATTAATGAATGTACAACAAATTGTTTCCATATTTTTCTCCTAAAGAAATAAATAAGTTGTTGTAGACTATATCAAAGAGAGGCAAGTAGGTCCAGTTCAGGAAATGTTGGAAAAGTGGCCATGGCCATGAAATGTGTATAGGACCAAAAATATAGCTGGCAAACTTTCTCATGGTGCATCTTCCATCTGTAAAAGTGAAGAAACAGAAGTTTTCATTCTCCATTTGCCTGGTTCTGTGTGAAATAAACCAGGTCATCTAAGCAATAACACTTATTTTGTTTTTGAAATTGCTGACTCTGAAAAAACTTCTCTTTGTTACAGAGTTCAAATTCCAAATAAAACCGTGGTATGGGGAATTCAAAAGAGTGTCTGGAGAAAATGTTTTAAAATTAGAATCATCTTAAAATATGTTAGAGACTATGACACTAATTGTTCTCCTTTTATCTTTATTTTTTTGCATTTTTATATTCTCATTTGCCGCTATTTTCTATATAAATTTTAGAGCATTTTTGGCCATTTAGATAGTAGTTTGTACATTATTAAACAAGAATACTAGTTTCATTCTTTCATACAGTCTTTCACTTTACGTGTATTTACTGATTCTGCTTGGGAGCTTTATTTGACTTGGTAGGATGTCCTACCAACTCTAGACATAAGTGCACTTAATAAGAAATCAATAATTAAATTTAACAACCATATACTGTATCCAGTATTTTGTCACAATTCAAGTATTCATTAATTCAATTGAATTAAAGTGGTTTGCCATTTATCAGTGGTTTTTAAGCAACTCTTTGTGAGTTCTAACCATGATTTGGAGCCTCTCCAGAATTATAATGATTATATCAAATGATGATGGTGGTATAACCCTGTGGTTAAGCACAGAAGCTCTGAAGGTAAAAGACAAGCAAAGTAAACAACCAGTTAGGTTTACACCTGAAATGGCCATTTACTAACCCTCTGACCACGTGCAAATTATTTTAACCTCTCTATCTCAGTTTTCTTAGCTGTAAAATGAGGGTAAGGATTAAATAGAATAATGCGTGTGTCTGACATATAAATAAATAAAAGCCAGTAGTAGTAATAGCATCAGTAGTAGTATTAGTAATTATCATAAACTGTGAAGACCGATTCTCAGAAAGTTATTAAAGCAAGTTCTTTATCAGATCAAATAAAAACTTAGCCTCATGTCCCGAATATAATCTCAACACTGGAATGTTTTCATCAGCTCAGAAGAACTGTTAACTTTGACTTCTGTTTTAATCACCTCCTCTTTATCTTGTTGGTGAGGGAGGGATTCCCGCCCTAGGGTTATAAGGTTGACCAACAATACCTAACACTGGACGGATGAGAGCAACAGCAGTTTGTTAGCCACTTATACTCACAACCCAGAGGGCAGGACACTGCATGCCATGGGGGGCCACATGAAGGCTGTGCTCAGGAACAGAGTGATAAACCAGGGGCTGTAGATGTATCAAGAAGACGAAGTGCCCTCTGGTTTCCACAGGAGGATATGATTGACTTGTTTGAACAATTCCTTAGACCGGCAGGGAGTTAAAGCCCACTACTTAGGAATAAGCAGGCACTCTGCCTGGTCCCCTTAATAAGGAGGGCTGTTTGGCTAGGAGACCTAACCCACAGAACAGAGTACAGAGGGGATTTTGCAGTTAGCCCAGAGGAGTCCCTCCTGATTGTACCAGATGTCACGGCAGCACATACATTGGGACTTAATATAGGCCTTACATCACATCTCTTCTCCATGATGTCATTATTCTCAAAACAAAACAGAAAACCTGAATGATACTCAATTAAGTTGACTGAGTACTGACAGGTACAGGAATTTTAAGACGTGCTGAGATTATTCATCTAGGCATTGTTAAGTCTCACTTGTGGGAAGGAAGATACCACCCATGGTTACATCACCACTTTTCAGAGTGAAATGGACACCTGGCCACCTGGTACATGGTAAGGGAGCTGTAAGGGAGCTGTGTCTACAGACATGCAAATGCTCTACTTGTGCTCTGATTAATTCAGATCACCCATTTACTGGGTCATTATAGAATTATGTGACCAATATTGACATCACTTTTTGGTTTAGAGACCAGGCTGCCAAATAACATTGCTCTCCTATTAGTCCTCTTCTTTATGTACCCAAGAGTCTACTTCATGTGGCTGCCCAGCTAGCTATGTCCAGATGGCAGGAGAACAAAGAGCTAATTGCTTTCTCTGTTTTATCTCATTGCTCTAAAATGTGTTTTCGCATAGGGAATAGTCTCTGTTTCAGCAAGTCAAAGGTTAGGTGTCCTCATTATACTATTATTTGGGGAGACATCCAAGAATAACCATACTTTTCCTTGTGATCAGCACATCATCAGAGTTGCTTCTTCTATCAAATATTTCCATTTTAAAGAATGAAATGTTGTCAATGGCTTAGATATCATTGGATATTCATTTTTCTTGTGTCATTATTGTTTCTCTTGGGTATAAGAATATAGAGACATTTTAATTTTTGTCCCAGAAAATTAAAAAACCCAGTATTTAAATTTTAAGTACAGAAATTAAATTCTCAAACCCTCAGCAACTGGCCTTAAGCTTCTGTCAAGGGATGAACCCAGAGCAGCTTGGTGGGTCTGGGTGAGTGTTTACAGTCAGAACCTCATAATTCCAAAGCCTACAGTTTATTCCTTTCCTGCTGTTTTTCACTCCTCTGGAGATAGGGCTTTAGGATTTTACTTTTTCATTAGTATCTCCATCACAGATTTTGTAGGGGGCATGAAAGAAGAAAGAATTTTAAACCATCAATTTCACTATCTCAGCAACTCTGGTAAAAAAATAATTTTAACGAGCAAAATTTAAAATGACTTTGGATTATTTCAGAACTCAGTTATACATTCTCACCCTCCCTATATCATATACATCTGATAGAGCTTGAAATGGTGTCATTTATAATGTGACATATGGCATATACGAAGGGGTAAAAATGCACATAGCAATTTATTCAATTGGCTTATATCAACTAATTCCAAAACAAATCAACAATTAAGTTTTGGCATCTATTACATATACAATGTTGCAACATTGGTGGTCAGCTCTGTAGTTAAATATGTGTCATTTTACTTAGCTTCAAAACTTTTAGAGTTATTTGACTAGCCATGCAACTTAATTACAGTTGATCTTTGAACAACACGGGTTTGAACTACAAGGGTCCATGTAATACAGGGACTTATTTTAATAAATAACAGTAATACATTTTTGTGGTTGGTTGAATCTGCAGATGCAGCAGAACCGGGATACAGTCTTTGAGACTTGAGCATCCATGGATTTTGGTATCCACTGAGGGTCCTGGAATCAATCCCCTGAGGATACCGGGGTCAGCTATATGTGGATTTTCAACTGCACAGAGATCAGTGATCAGTGCCCCTAACTGTGGCGTTGTCCAAGGGTCAACTACAATTTCTTTGAATCTCAATTATAATCCAAATAATGGTCTGTAGAACTCTATGAATTAATGAATAAATAACTTCAAATAGCATATTTTAAAGGCTAAAATATTAAATGTTAAACTAAATATCATCTTACTGCCCAGAAATGTAGTAGAGTTTTAGATAAATATTCAAGAAAGGCCTCAAAAATTTTAAATTCTAGAAATTGGACACTGTAACTTAATCCTTGTATCAATCACAGACTCACCAGGAAGGCAAAGATCTTGGAGCATTTACAACAGAGGGGGATTTAGTGTAGGGATTGATTATATAGATGATGGAGAATCTGAGAATTTAAAGAGGGGATGTTGCGGTAATCAAAGTTTAGCAATAGCAGGAAGCCATTACCACTCATCAGCTGAAGACATAAAGGAAGGAAGGGGGGCTAGTGGTGCCCATGGCAGGAGTTGAGAGCTAGAGTTTCAGCCACTGCGGAGTCATCACCAGAGGAGAGAAAGAAAATGGGAAATACCCTAAGTTCACCCTCTTTCCCTCCAGCCTCTAGCTGTGTTTCCCATTGGCTGAACCCCTTTGGAGGCCAGCTGATATGGAAGTTAAGAACATGGCCTGCAAGGACCAGTATTCTACCTCCCCTGCTCCATTTCCTATCACCTCCTGACCCTGAGACATGGAGCAGAGCAAGAGAAGCACAGCAAAGAGACACAATGGCCTACAGGCCTACAACTGGCACTGGCCCAATTCCTACATGTTGCATTCTAAACAATCTATAGCACTTTCAGCAACACATAAAAATGCCTAATGATGAACTTCTTGTCATAACAATTATATGGAGATATCTATGTAAATCCTTTTCGAAATATGTGAGAAATAGTTTTCAAACTGCATTGTCTAGAAGAAAATATTGTGAAAGAGTTGTTATATGCTGTATGCTTGATGCAGGTCTCTGTATTGCATACAAATGTTATATCTTGCAAGTAGTTAAGAAAGGAGTATAACGTACCTATGTTGTAAATTCTTTTGTTTTTATAGAGCTCCAATATTTTAATAAAAATAATAAGTGCAGTGATTTTTCTTTATTCAATATGTATTCATGTTGACCATCACCCATTGCTTCTGAAATTCATTGTCTTTTTTCTGTAACACTTATCTCTGCACTTTACAAGTTATCTATCCATTTTTCTATCTATCATCTTTCTACTTATTGAGAGATTAGTTTATTAAGATCCTTAAAAATCCTTTTTCACTGGGCCTAAACTGCTGAAAGCATTTCTTTAGGTCACCATGCAGCATCCCCAATAAGTAATGTATAAAAATATTTTTTATAAACAGTAAAGAACATTCTTTTTAGTTGACATAATTAGAACCAAGGATTGTTTGGCTAATTTAAAAAAGTAGATAAAATCAGGAATCATAAATATCTCTATATTAAAAGTTTTATTTAACTTCACTATACACTGATTTTCCAGTCTTTTCATGCCTTGTGGTTTTCCTTGGGGATGCTTTATCAATAATGCTTCATCTAGATGCCCAGTCCCCATTTATTTAGAGCTGAGTGAAATATAAAAAAATAAATAAAAAATATAAAATAAAATGACAAATATAAATTAATATATAAAAATATAAAGTATTTGGGGGCAGAAGCATCCTAGATTTTTATGTTGTGCACATTTTTGTTATTTGCACATATCTAATTCAACAAGATTATTTTTGCAATTTGTTTTTATCAAATCTTTCACAGGTTTAAACTTAGTTTTCAGAGAATAAACAAGTTTCTTTTCACATCCCTGTTTCATTAATATGTTGATAATTAATTTACCTACATACATGGTAAAATATTATAGGCATAATCAGTTTTAAGGATGAACACAATGGGCTCTCAGTAAGTGTACATCTCAACTAGTAGGAAGGAGGCATGCACAGGCAAATGAGAGATTAGACAGCATTAGTCATAAATATTCAGTGAGCTCCATGGCTTGAGTAAGTATGGTTTGAAGAAGAAGCAGGGAGAGGTAGTTAAGATATTGAGTTCTTTCCATATAGAGGATTAATGAAGGTTAAGAGGTAAATAAAGCTTCAGTATAGAGGTAAAAGAAGACACAGAGACACTAAGACAAAAACTCACTGGAATTAGAGGCATTAGGAATTAGGGTATTAAAGGTATTAGAGATTAAGTACAACTAAATAGAGAATTAGTGAATTGAAAAATATACAAGAGAAAATTACTCAGAATGTAGGCAGAGTAAGAAAGAAAATATGAAAGTGAAGATAAAAAACTTGAGATAGAATAGTTAATACATCTATTAAGTTTACTGAAAGAAGAAGATTATAAAAACAGGGTGAGACAATATTTGAAGTAAAAAAAATGGACATTTGCACAACTGAGGAAAGACATAAGTCTTCAACTTGATGGAATATACTGAGTCTTGACTAAGATAAATACAAATGAATTCAAGACTAAATTTATGGGTATGAATTTGAGGAATATCAAACACAAAGAGAAAAATCTTAAAAGCTACCAGAGATTAAAAATTAGTTACATACAAGGGAATACAACCAGACTGAAAACTGACTTCTCATGAGCAACAACAGATACTAGATCCCAATGGACTACTATCTTAATAAGGTGGAGGAAAAATTAAAGAACCTAGAATTCCATACCCTGGTAAACCATCATTTATATGTCAAAAATAGGTGTAGACAGATTAAAAAGACTCTTTATAGATATTTGCTAAGAGAATCAATAAAATATATTCTTCCTTAACAAAATAATTTTAAGCCAAAAAATGTAGAAAGGGATAAGCAACAATGAGCAAAGAACCTAGAAAGTATATCAGTAAATATAAGTAAGAATTGATAATAATAATAATAAATTTTTACTGGGGATTCAGTGGGCAGAAAAATGCCACCCTCCTCTCCCTTCCTAAAAATGTCATGGGAACCTGTGGATATGTTCCCTTACATGGCAAAAGGGACTTTGCAGATATGATTAAGGTTAAGATCCTTGAGATGGGGAGATTATCCAGGATTATTCAGGATAATCCCTTCTTAGGTGCCATCTGATCCAATCATATTAGTCATTAAAATCCAAGATCCTTTACTGGATGCCACAAAAGAGATGCAACAATGTCAGGGAGAGTGCAATGTGAGAAGGATGTGACCTGCCATGGCTAGCTTTGAAGATAAATGGAGACAGAAGCCAAGGAATAAGGGTTGCCTCTAGAAGCTGGAAAAGCTTAGAAAACAGGTTCTCTCCTAGAGCCTTCAAAAGAGAATGTAGCCCTGCTAACATCTTTATTTTTGCCTGGTGAGACCTGTGTGGAGTTTCTGATTTACAGAAATGCAAGATTATGCATTTTTATTGTTTGAAGCCACAAAGTTTGTGGTAATTTGTTACAGCAGCAATAGAAAACTAACATGGGGTAAATAGGCAAAACTAAAGACAATAATAAGAAGAAAATTAGGAAGGGGAATAGAAGAATTCTCTTAGAATGTTTGTGAATATGATCAAGACATTGGGTAATGTTAGATTTTGTTGAGTGAAGTAAGCAGGTTAAAAATGTAAGTGTACACTTTTGTGTTTTATACTGTACCTTATTAGACACTCAGATTGTCCCTCCCATTGGGAAAAAACCTAAAGATTCTATATTAAGTATTTAAATTTTGTTTTCTTAAAAACATCAAAAAAGATGAAAATACAATCAAGACTTATGGGCCCAGATGTGATGGAAGTGGGTAGGGAAAGTATTAACCTGTGTAACTGGTGTGACTAGGGAAGATACTACCCTGTGTGATGGGGGAGGGTAGGAAAGGTAGGGAAAAAATAAAAGACTTGTAAGACCAAAATCTAGCCTCAGAGATATTGAAGCAGCTTTTGCTTTGAGGTTCTCTCTCAAACCTGAGTGACTTGCATTTTTATTTTCATTAACTCTTGGGGTGGAGTTCAGGAGACATAACCCAGGCCTTCTCAAGGTTGGAGGCTAATAGGAGATCCTCTGCTTTTAAGTTTGGACTTTAAAAGTCTACCTTCCGGGCTTCCCTGGTGGCGCAGTGGTTGAGAGTCCACCTGCCGATGCAGGGGACACGGGTTCGTGCCCCGGTCCGGGAAGATCCCACATGCTGCGGAGCGGCTAGGCCCGTGAGCCATGGCCTCTGAGCCTGCGCGTCCGGAGCCTGTGCTCCGCAACGGGAGAGGCCACAACAGTGAGGGGGCCCGCGTACCGCCAAAAAAAGAAAAACAAGAAAAAACAGAAGTCTACCTTCATGGTGAAATGGTGAACAAGAAATAAATCTCTCCACCTTGCCACACTCAGGAAAAGTTGCCTTATTCCTGTACAAAGCAAGGTGTGGAAATAAGATTTATCAATGTGTTGTATTAATAATTTCTCCTCATATGGGTGTTCAGCCCATATTCACATCACTTGGGTGACCCAAAAAATTCCAATTTAAAATTGTGCCATACTTTCAAGAAGTGGCAACTGGAGCCATGTAGAAGCAAAACTAAATCTTACCTAGAAGACTGAACTTTAATCCTAGGTTTCAAAGATTGCCACAAAAAATTCTCCAAAGAAAACGAGTAGCTTATGGTAAAAAATACCTAAGCAATTATATGAACATAATGGGCACGAACAGGCAAAGAGGACAGATAACAGAAACAGAGTAACAAATATTTTCAACGTTGATATTTTCAGCCACAGATTACAAAATAACAAACCTTGAAATGAGAGAATAGGAAACTGCCACAAATGACCTAGCAACTTTGTAGCACAGTGAGTGCCAAGGACAACCAGAGTGCTTTCAATCAGAGGGCTCTGTAGCAAAGATATGGAGAGTAGTATACATCCACTGGCTTGCCCCAGAACTTTGTTAACTGCTGTAAGTCACAGTATAACTCACAGGGACCTTGATCATCTTGACATCCCATAGAACGTCACACGGCTCACCAATATTGATGACATCACGGTAATTAAATATTCTAAGCAACAGAAACTATAAAGTATCTCATAACATATCTAACAAAGAATGTGCAAATCCTTTATTGAGAAATTAGTAAAACATTATTGTAAAACATAAAAGACTTAAGTAAATAGAGCAGTATACCAGGAAGAATCTATATTACAAATACACCAACCTTTCTACATTTTATCTATAAATTAATATAATTCCTATCAAAATTCCAAAAGGGATTTTTGTAAAACTTGAAAAGGTTACTTTAAAATTTATGTGGAAGAATAAAGGGCACAGAATACCCAATAAAAATTGAGAAAAAAAGAAAAAGGAGTCAAGAATTATGTAACAAGATAATAATTGAAACAGTGTGGTATTGGTGCACAGGAAGACAAGCCAATGGGGCAGAGAGAGAACTAAGAAATAGACCCATGCAGTTATGGAAATGCATTTTGTGACAGATCTAGCTTTATAAAGGAGTAGGGAAATGATGGACTCTTTAATAAGTTGTACTGGGACAACAAGCCATTGATATAGGAAAATATAAATTAGGTCTTCAATCCACAGCATACACAAAATAAATATAGGTAGATAAAATACCTTAATTTGGAAAGAAAAACTTGAACATCTTTAGAGAAAAAAATAAGAACACCTTTATGACATTGAACAGGAGTAAATCACTTAAGGCACAGAAAGTAGAAGCAAGAAGAGATTGATTAAAATGACCACCTTAAGGGGAAGGAGATGGGGGAAGGATGGAGTGAGAGGTTGGGCTTAGTAGATGTAAGCTTTTATATACAGAATGGATAAACAACAAGGTCCTACTGTATAGCACAGGGAACTATATTCAGTATCCTATGATAAACTGTAATGGAAAAGAATATGAAAAAGAATATATATACATGTATAACTGAGTCACTTTGCTGTACAGTAGTAATTAATCCAACATTGTAAATCAACCAGACTTCAAAAAAATTACATATATACATAAAATAGAGATGTTTCTAAAAATAAAAAGACCACCTTAAGATAAAAATTGTATATCACAAAAAACACAATAAATGTCAAAATAAGCAATAGTTTGGGAAAATACATTTGCACAACATAAAAGCAAAACATTAATGTCAAGACTTTATAAGGATTTCTCCTAAAATCAATTTTTTTAAAGTAGCCGAACAACCAATGGAATTGGGCAAAAATATATTTAAGGACAATTCACTAGAGAAGAAATGCAAAAAGCCAATAATATAAGAATAGATGGCCAACTTCAGAAGGAATTGGAAAAATGCAAAATAAAATAAGACACCACTTCACACTTATCAGATTGGTAAAATTTTTAAAGTCTGAGAACAAATAATGAAGAGATTAAAAAAACAGATCTTCTCTGGGTGATGTATACATAGGCACAATAACTATAGAGAATAATTTGTTGATGCCAATAATGATTATGATACATACACCATACAACCCAGTCATTTTACTCCCAGATATATACCTAGACAACTTCACAAAGAGACATGTTGCAGTCATTTAAATGGTGCATCTCCACTACTGTGATTATTCTTATGGACTCAAGGAATATTACCATAGAAGATCACCATCTTCATCATCATGATCACCATTCCAAATGTGGACTTTCTTTTCAGAAGTTCCCATAGCACTGAGTACAGTAAGTGAGACAAACACAGCCTTATCTCGGAGGGCATGAAATCTGGTACACACACACACAAACAAATTATAAAATCATTTGACAAACTCATAAACTATTTGTGTAGTGACCTCCTAATTATCAATGGTAATGGAATACAGCCTTGATAACACCCTGAAGAGGCTGATTATTATGAAGCTCAGACCTTATTTTAGCCAATAATTTTAACCTTCTTGCCTGTCAGCTTTTATGAACTTTCTCATTTATTGGAAACTCTATTGAGGACATAACCCTAGCCTAACTGGTTAGGGTTATGTCTAACCAGTCTGAGGTGTGAGATTGGAAGAACCAACAAATAGCTGAAGAATTTAAGGTCATCAGTTTTCTTTGCCTAATTAGCCACTCTAGGGTGTTTTTATCAATTCTCTCATCAAAATTCTCTGTTCTCAGTTCTGTAGTGTCTATCAGGTTCCTCTCCCCTGCAATCTTCTAAGTGAAGAGTTGAGCTCTCTATTAGTAATACTACTAAATTGAGATGAAAGGTGGACATGCAGAAAGAAAAGTATAAGGTCATTTCCATTAGTTACTAACCTACAAAACAAACAGTCCTTTCCAGATGTTATGCAGATGGGTTTACAGTCTTGGTAATATTGGATCAGAAAAGTTTCCCCAAAGCTCCAAACCCAAACGTTGGACACATTTGTGTTGAAGTATCTGAATCTGTGAAGTATAGCTGTGTACTTGCAAATGGCCACCAACAGCATTATGCAGAGTTTAAATCAATGGTTATCTCCAGCACGTAGTTTCAGGACTCCAGAGAATTTTCATTCAGCCCCAAATTCTCCTGCCACTGAACTTGCTGACTGCTGAGACTGTACTATCAATGATTCATTTCAATCATGTAAGAGTTCCTTCACTGCTGAAATGTAAAAATTCTCCAGGAAGTGAATGAATTAAGCATCATCAGTCACTTAAATCTTAATGGGAATGAGACTGCAGGATCAACCCTTCATCTCCTTTTACAAATGATGGATTTCAATGTCTTTGAAATTCAGATATCGTATGTACTCAATAATTTCATTATTTGAAAGAAATATGGCTGAAAAATTCTTGTTAGGTTTTTATTTTGTGTATCTCTCCAGATTTCAGGTAATATTTTTATGTTTGAATCTGGTTTCCATATTCCTTTAGATATTTTTTGGTGAGGCAAATACTGGAAATATTTTTTAAAAAATAAAAGTATATGTTGATGTGTTTATCCTAGATTTGCACACACATGCAACATGTGTTCATGTATATACAGAAATTAAAGTTCATAGCAATGATAGTTAGTAGAGAAATGTGGTTGGTTTTGCCTTTCAGTGCAAATTTGATTTTATAGAATGAGAGTTATTCTAGATAGTCTTATTTTCCCAAATAGCTCAAGGTTAGTCCTTTAAATTCTGAAAATGTAACATTTTTAAAATTAAAAATCATGGTAAAATATAATAGTTATCTGAATTTATTTTAATATTAAATTTAGTTTTCATTAAAATTACAGTTTGACTTAAGCTTTATTCCCTGTAAAAATGGAAATATAAGAAATAAGATACTTTAAAACTATAAGTATTGAAAATAGAAATTAATAAAGAAAAAATAATCCAGTCATGTGTAATATCCTCATTCAAAATAATCACAGTTAACATTTTGTAGTATTAGTTCATGTTCTTCCAGTGTTTTCTCATGTGCATATGTATTTTTTTTTTTTTTTTTGGGGGGGGTACGCGGGCCTCTCACTGTTGTGGCCTCTCCCATTGCGGAGCGCAGGCTCCGGACGCGCAGGCTCAGCGGCCATGGCTCACGGGCCCAGCCGCTCTGCGGCACGTGGGATCTTCCCGGACCGGGGCACGAACCCGTGTCCCCTGCATCGGCAGGCGGATTCTCAACCACTGCGCCACCAGGGAAGCCCAATATGTATTTTTAAGATAGTTGTAATCAACATATAAGTAAAAGTTTTATACTGATATTCTCTAAACTTGATAAGAACAGTTTTCCATGTTTTATATGGGCTTTGTATCTGTAATTTTACTTAACAACAAAATATACAATAAATTACTTAATTCCCCTGTGGTTGACTGTATAGTATTTAAATACCAATTTTCAATTTATAAATCATACAAGGGTTAATATCTTCATGAATGTAGCTTTTTTACAAGTCTAAGATAAAGTCCAAGAAATAAAATTCCAAGTCAGAGAATGAGAAAATTTTTTAAAAACTTTTCTTACATGTTGTCAATTTACCTTATAGAAGTTTATTTTTACCAGTTTATACAGGTGCTGTATGCATGGGAATTCCCGCTACCATAACAGAGTTCACTAAATATAGTTTAATATTTTCTGATCACTATTATGATTATCAGGGATAGGATATCGGCACAAAGAGTTAAAGTGTCATGAACCTCTGAAGAAATTGTGGAACTTGATAAAGCACTTGATGTTGGACAGTGCTTTATCTTCTCCCTCCTTCCTTCCTTCCTTCCTTTCTTATTTTTAATTATCATGAGGAGGAGTGGTGGTACATTATCTTTTTTCTTATTAAGGTTGAATGAAGTCAGGTAGATGCATGACCTCTAGTCAAAGTATTAAATGTTTGTTATAAAATTAGTGAGTGAAAGGTGAAGCAACCTCCTTTTAGATTTTACCCTCTAGAAAATCAATTTTATCCTCTATTGCTGCTATCAATGTGCTTTGAGTTGAAACACATTAAGAATAGAATCTCTGGACATATAGGTTGCTTCCATGTCTTAACTATTGTAAACAGTGCTGCAATGGGACCTACTATGTAGCACAGGGAACTCTGCTCAATATTATGTAAAAACCTAAATGGTAAAAGAATATGAAAAAGAATAGATACATGTATATGTATAACTGAATCACTTCGCTGTGCACCTGAAACTAACACAACATTGTTAATCAACTATACTCCAATATAAAATAAAAAGTTTTAAAAATATATATACATATATATGTGTTTACACACATACACACACATATATATATATAAATCTCAGTGTACTTGTGGACTCTATTGGACTGCACACAGCTCCCTGAGAGTCTGCACCCAGCGTTCTATCCATTGGCCTTGGTTTGCCGACAGAGCCAGATTCTAACTGTATTTCTCAGTGTGATGTTTTCATTGCATCATAACAGAACTACTGCTATGTGGTTCTTGTCTTTAGCAGGGCTAATACATGCCCTTAGGGGCTTCTTATCACTACTTGGGACTTTTCCTCCTAATCTTGGTTCTTTGGTCCTTTGGGACACTGGATTTCTTTATCTCCACTTTCTTCCCTTTCCTGAAGAAATGCTTCTTGTTCCATTTATTTTCTAATCAGCAGGCTGCTGACCTCTGCATATCCCCTCCCCTATCTTCAAATCCCAATTGCATCACTTACTAATGGCATAACCTAATGGAAGTTACTTAACTTCTCACTTAAGTTTCCCAATCTTTAAAATAGAAATAATATTACTGATCATGTGGTTGTTTTGAGTGCAGAAGGTGTGAGTCTCATTCCCTAAACTCACGTATGCAAGAAATATAACTTCATTTGCCATAATGTACATTTATTTCTGACTCTAAGCCTCCTTGCCTATAGTACATTTCAAAGCATTTGTCACTGGACCCACTCACATCACAACTGGAAAATGGGGAAGGCAGTTTGGACCACTGGTTTCCAGAGTTTCATGAGCGTCGCTGATGTCTTGTATGTCCAAGCCAGCAGCAGCACATGGGGCACATTAGCATCCACTTTTCTTAGGATTTGGTCATCTTTGACAAGGCCAGGGACACAGTTCCTGTGATCATCCTAGATGCACCCTAGAGCTATTTCTCCTCCCTGTGGGCTTTTGCCCAGGAGAAGAGCCCTTGGTGCCCCTTCCTTGGAACCATAAACCTCCTCCTCCCGCCCAGCACGTGTGTGTGTGTGTGTGTGTGTGTGTGTGTGTGTGTGTGTGTGTGTGTGTGTAGTGTTCAATTGCTGTCTGTCTGGGGGAAGATTTTCACTCTTGAATCTTTTGTAAACCTCTGCTGAAAGAATATTAAGAGAAATGGAATTAGCTTTTTAAAAACTAATCTAGACAATCTTGCTCTTTCTGTTCTTCCCTGTAGAGAGGATAAACAGAGCTTGCTAACATCATGAATGAGTGAAAGGAGACAGGGACAAATACAAGGAGAAATAATCCAGTTATTAATAATCTCAAAACTTCATCCCGCCTCGTGGGGATTTAACGAGATTCCTCCTTCTCTTCTTTCTTCTCTCTGTATTTTCTATATTTCACTTCTTCTGCCTCATATTGTTACTAGCAAAAAGCTGGTGCTGGGAGGTACAGAATGGTCTTTTATAACATTCACAAGCCAATCATAATGCTCCTTTCCTTATGAGTAATTAATGGACCAATCACAGTGTGTCTGGAGCTTGGTTCCTCTCTGCTGCCACTTATTGGTTACTAGAAATTCAGGACTGTGCTGCAAGAGTAATTTGTTCATTTTTTTGGTTATTTCTGGGCCTAGAATTGTTCTGGAGACCTGAAGGTCTTGGGAACTTAGACACTAAGAAGCTGGGGTTTTCTGTGATAAACCTCTGCATGTTTTCTCAGGATGTATTGACCAAAATGTCCAATGTAGTATACCACTTTTACTTTATGGGCATTTAGAAAATCCTTGTTGAATAATTGGCAACAATTCCTGGTCTACTTGTGGGAAAATGGGGAGGTAAAATAAATTAACCAGGCCACCATGTTTCCTCAGTCACCCGAGGGAAGAGTTATTAGTGGCTACACACAGTAACTGAAAATAGACATCTGGTCAGAAAAACCTAAAGAATGAAAGACTACTGGGGCTGCTTTCAGTAAACACTTACACAAGATATGTCAGTAAAATGTGAAGGAATGTTTGAGGTAAGCTTTTTTGGGAAATCATCAGAAAAAGCCCTTATTACCAACAGAGAGGTCACTGAAACATGAATTACTAGTTTAAAATATGATGTCAGAGAACTTTCTCTTTTCCAACTCAGAACTCTCTGCTCTGACAAATGGGAGACTGCTTCATGAAGTAGCCAATCTTGTTTTAAGGAATCCTAAGCAATATTCAAGGAAAAATAGTCAATGCTTATTTGGTTGTTTGACAACATTAATGAAGTTATACTCTAGTGAAAATTAAAATATAGTTAGATATACACTTACTTTGAATTTCTCTTAGAATCTAGGCTCTCCACTATTTTGGAAGAATAGGTGAACATATGTTCCTCCATATACACTTATTTATGGTCTCTGGATAGAAAGCCTTTTTTTCTAAGATGGGGATCTTGCCTTGATGCCTTTAGCCAACATTTGGAGTTCTAGCCAAAAATCTCAGGAAAGTTGACAGCCTGGTTTATCCCTGTAAGGTATTAGTCACCCTATAAGACTTTAGAAGTATTTATATCAGCTATACAAAAACACCTCTTCTATCTGAGCGGGAAAGGCAACCCTTTTCACTTAACTTAAAAAACAAATCAAAAGTCAAACTGGGACGATGTAAACCTCACATATGAAAGATCACCTTTAAAATGATCTGTAAATGCTGGGCCTTCTGAGTTCCACACGCATGTGTAGCTCATGAATCACATACTCTTTATTTCAGTTCATTTTAGCTTTTACAACAACCAGAAGAGCTGTTCTGGGGTCACCAACTGCCTTCTGCTAACTACAGCTGATCAATATTACTAAACAAGTGAGGAGGGCCAGGAAGAGTGGAGGGGATGCCACGTGGAGGAGGGGAGAGCAGTGAGCAAAATCTCCACATGTCGACAGTTTGAGGAGATGTTTTATGTCAATCAAACATATAAAAGTTACCATGGCTGCAATAGGCCATAAAGATGCACTTTTAAACTCTTAAAAATAAGGTACCATGATTACATCTCATAGAACTGTGCATCCCATGAGTCTCTCTGTTGTTTTTAAGATATCCATGGTGAATGAGGTAAAGGAAAGGAGAGGGAAAGGGGAGAGAAACCCTTTAAGTTCTGTGTGTGGAAAAGTGCAAAGTTGTCCAGATTTGCATGTAGGATCTCTTTCTTTCTCTCTGATTTATTAACTTTAATAACTGTGGGATCTCTCTCAACTTTGGGTTTGAGAACTGAAGTCATTACAGTTCAGGACTAATTTTTTTCCCTGAAGTAATCTCTGGTGGTGTCTGTCATCTGGGAAAGCAAAACAGCTTCGTTCCTTTTTCTTTCTTTCTTTTAACCCTTACCTAACATCTTAGACATTTCTGCTTTTGAAATTGAACTTTTGTGCATTCATGTCGACAATATCTTTTCAGCAGTAATAAACTTAGACATCACAGATGTTTGTCATTGAAGTCATTAGTTTTATTGGACAGCTCTGAGGGCCTCATTTCAGAGAAATAAGTTCACCAGCAGCAGAGCTTCATAGAGATGTCGCAAAGGTGATAGGAGAGGGCTCCTCCTTCAGCCTCTGTGCTGGGAGCTGGCTGACCTGGCAGACATGGCACAGTGTCCTCTTTCAGAAGCAGAGAGATTATATACCTACCTTTCTCTGTCCTGTGGTTCTTGATTCTCTGCACATCTTAAGTTTGTCCAGAGCTTCGTTCAGCAAGAACAATGACCTAGACTCAGAAGTTCATGGAGAAAGTATTAGTCTTGCCCTTAACTAGTGATGTATACAGAACATTTTTCTCTATTAATTTCATTTTTATTTTCTGTAACTAGATGATAACAAAGCAACTTTGAGCAAATCTTCAGGTTCACTTGAAGATTAGTGTGTGGGGAGGCCCAGTGATGTGGGCCTTATGGACAGGTCTTTATTTGTTGGAGATGCAATGCTTCATATGATTCCAAGTGTATGAACCTCAGTGAGCCAGACTGCTCAGTCTGAGTATACAGTTAATGGAATAGGCTTAATCATATTTACTAATCCCATAAGAGGGCTTACCTATGGGGCAACACTGGTTTGATGTTACTGTCCTAGAAAGGCCTTGGAAGTTGTGATTCATCTAAGCCTTGAGAGATTTCCACAATTCAATTGGACCTCATGTGTATAGTCCTATAGACAGGAAGAAAATGAAACAATAAAAGCCTAAAAGTCCATTTCAATTTAAGAATCAAATAAACAGCCTTGTCTCAGTTCTCTAGGGACTAAGACTACAAAGGAGGCCACAAGAACAACTTAAGGAGTAAGTTATGAAGCAATCCGCGCAGTAAACCCATCAGTGTCACCATCAAGAATCTAGTACATGTATACATAAAACTGAAACACTTTTCTGTACACCTGAAACTAATACAACATTGTCAATCAACTATACTCCGAGATAAAATAAAATTTTTTTGAAAGTGGCTCTACTATATATAAAATAGATTATCAACCAGGACCTACTGTATAGCACAGAGAACTCTATTCAATATTCTGTAATAACCTATAAGGGAAAAGAATCTGAAAAAGAATAGATATATGTATACATATAACTGAATCACTTTGATGTACACCTGAAACTAACACAACATTGTAAATCAACTACAGTCCAATATAAAATAATAAAAAATTTTAATGAAAAAAAAAGAATCTAGTAGCATTTCTGGTTCATACAACCCCAAGTGGATAAGAAGGGACTCCTCAAATTTTTTTTGGTGAGACATCATTGTTTTCTTAGTAGGCTGGAATCTTTTAAGTTCAGGATGGTTTGTAATTAAGTAAAAATGTTTAAAAGAATCAAATATACAGCATTAATATTTTTCTGCTTAAGAATATGTGCATGTTTAATAATTCATATCATTGCAATATGTAAGAGAATTTTACCTATTCAATGGGTCTGTTTTTAAATTTAGAATGAATATTGAGTAACTAACTGCTTTAAATTGTGCTTTTCAAGTTGAAATCTTACTAAATATATATATATGTAGGCTTATAACATTTAAGGGAAGTTAATTCTCATCATATTTATAAGTTTAAATCATTATATATATGAATTATGTCAAGAACTTGGGAAAGGTTTGTTAAGTCAGATATTTGAGCTACCCCCCCAAAAAGAAATCAAACATATTAAATGTACATATGCCATTTAATATATTTAATGGAATTTTATTAAAAGTTTGTAAATTATTCAAACTCTCTTAAAAGTGACTTTAAAATAATAAGATTGCAAGCTAGACTTGAAAACTTAAGGAAAACTAGGCCTGGAATTTGAAACTTTAATAACTCAGATAATAATTTTAAAGCTAAAGAAAGCTTCACAAACTTTTTTTTTTGCGGTACGCGGGCCTCTCACTGCTGTGGTCTCTCCCATTGCGGAGCACAGGCTCCGGACGCGCAGGCTCAGCGGCCATGGCTCACAGGCCCAGCCGCTCCGCGGCACGTGGGATCTTCCCGGACCGGGGCACGAACCCGTGTCCCCCACATCGGCAGGCGGACTCTCAACCACTGTGCCACCAGGGAAGCCCCACAAACTTTTTTAAGGTGCACAAAACACATCATTAAGAAAACTTCATAGTTGATAGTTAATACAGTTTAAACTGACTTAAAATGTTGTGTTTAGACTTGCCTCAAAGAAAAATGCATTATTTTTAAATCCACTCCACACAAAGGACAACCTCCCTCCTCCTTCTCCAAAGGTAGAACAGACTACATTGCTGTGATCCGTAAATTATAAACCAGATAGTCACTATTGAAAAATAGTATCCCTCCAAATCTCTGTGGCTTAAACAAACAAACAAAAAAGTTCCTATCTCACTGATACCATAGTGAGTGATTCTCAGGGACTGGAAGGGTCGGGGTTAGAGAAAAGACCCTAGAGACTGTGTGAGAGGTACACACCACCTCCACTCCATCTCCATTGGCTAAAGTCAGTCACGTGGTTGGGAAACCAGCCACCCTCTGTATCCAGGAGGAAAAAGAAATTTTCTGATGGACATGTAGCATTGTCTCTGTCATATTTCACAAGTTAATTTGCTGCTCTAAAACAAATCCATGATATAAATGTATCATTTTCATAGAAAATACTGATTGTGACTTGAGTGGAAGGAGATATTTCCACAATGTATGTAAATGAACAAAGCCCTACCAGTGAATTTTACCCCCTTACCTAAGCCTTTATATGTGTTGGTCCTAATAACACAGCCACAAGGGCAGGGGAGACTTGGCAGTTACTAGTTAATGCAGGTATTCTGCATTGAGTAATTTGCGTTCTGGGTCTCCTGAAATGTCTTCATCAGTTGTCTGTATACCCTAAATTAAAGATATAATTGCTATATTATCTCTTAGCTTTGTGTCTAGTAAGTCCAGATTTCATCACAGAATAGAGAAAGTAAAAAAAATTTCCCCAAATGCCAGTATATGTTTTGGAACTATTTTTCTAATAAATCATTTAAGATTGATCCTACCATTTCAATCCAAAAAAAAACCTATTCCGTTGGAAAGAGAAACTTTAGAAAATGATAAAAAGGGAAACAATTTCATTACATGCACGAAATTATTCAATATTATTTCTTTCAATAATAGTATCTGTATTGTGAATGATGTACTCATCGATTGGTTATTTTAAGCCCAAAAATATTTGCTTGACTATTTCATATTTTTAATAATATGTATGTATTAAACACTTGCCATATGTCAGATTATTAAACATGTATTGTGAGTCATTTTGATTATTTCTGAACCAAACTTATGAAATGGCCTGGATAAATCAAACTCAGTTCTACTTTTTTGTCTGACTTACATCCAAACACTTTTTATTTGTGGTTATGTCTTGATTTATTCATTCATTGAATAAGCATTTTCTGTGTGATTACTGGGTATCAAATCCAGTGAGAGACAAAGTGAGAAAGCAAGAAAAGTAGTCCCTATTCTTGAGAGGTTTCATTTCGGAAAACCTCAGACCTAAGTGCTCAGAACTAAAAAGCCCCAGTTGCCACCCTAAATTACCCGTTACTGTAGAATGTTGCCTGGTACCATAGAATAAAAATACTTGAGTCCTGATCCAAATTTGGAATAATTTGGGTGCATTAACTTTGGGAATTCAGTCTTAAACAATTGAGGTCACCAAATTATGTCTAGGAACATTCAAAATAAGCTACAGAACAAAACTTAAAAATCCCCAGCAGGAAGAATTGTTTCTACTTTTGTCATAAGAATTCCCACATTGCCAGAATCCATTTGCAATAAAAAGCTCCTGCAATTATTAAGAATCCATTCACTTGGGCTATTTCAGTCATGTAAAAGCTATTTACCGTTTATACCTCAAAACGTATCCCTCTCAGTATCATTTAAAAAATGAAAATCATGCTGCATTTACAGTTATATCCTGGTAAACACAAAAGTGCTGTAGAATAAGATATCAGTGTCCTTTGAAAGAGCTATTATAAAAATTATGCACTGGTTATTATTCACTACAATCTACAAGTTAGCAGATTTTTTCCTAGGTTAGTGATTTTGTTACAAACCTCATGATTGGTGATGTCAGGTTAAGAAGTACAGTAAATTCAAGCATCAATGTACCTCCTTGTGCTCCAAACATATAACAATAATGGATGAGTTTTGAAAAAGAAAATTAAAAATACATAGGTAAGCTCAAAAATAAGACCAGCATCACTGTGGACCAGAAATGGAACAATGCCCAAGTATGGAGCAGATATGCCATACATCTTCTGGGTTCCAAGGCTGGAAACAAGAAATAATGACCAGGAGTTCAGCTGGTGTTGACCAAAAGGTACCAGAATCACTGCAAGTAAGGGAAGGACAGAGCCAGATCTACTCGGAACTTCTGTGAACTCTTTATCTTTGAATCTTTGCTGATGCGCTAATTTCTCAAATTTCTCTATAAAGGTGGTATTGATTTGATTCATTACTTTTTATTATTTTGATAAGGAGAAGCAGTTTTAGGGGTGTCTACTTGGTCCTTCCTCCCAGAATAACTATTTCTCTGCAGGTTGAGGAATGAATATGGGCATTCTGCTGGCAGCCGGTTACGTCTACTCCAGTTATGCATTCAGGCACTAAGGAAATAACCTTAGGGTGGGTTCAGGACCCTCTGGCCAGACCCAGATCAAAAATCCATTTGTTACTTCACTTTTATGAATACTGGATCACCGTGTGATTTGGGACCCCTACGAATTAGCAGCAGTTCAAAGCTATTATCCAGTATTTACTGAAAGTCTGAAAATGTCCATTATTCCAATAACAAACCACCCTGGTAAATAGGTCCAGCTCACTTTGGGAAAGAAGAAGAGAACGATTCACATCAACTTCTGGGAATGTAGCTGGATCCATCTTCAAGCAGACTCTTTCTCTCCTGCTATCAAGAGGTTCTAAGTCTGTGAACTTGCTCAGGTATGAGAGTTGAATTAGATCATGGTTTTCTAATATAGTGACACAGAATAGGTTTCTATTCTCAGACTTAGAGTCTTTACCTTGTATTAATATTAAGTAAGACTTGCATAAACTGTCAACCTATCTCAATCATAGAGACAACATGACCAATTAACCACCACCAAAGCTCTCTGAAAATCAAACGATTCTGATTGCTATTCCAGCCCTACCATGCATTAGAGTAACCATGCATACCTTATTTCTGGTGGTTAATTGCTGCTGACATCGTTGAAGAAAGGATCCAACTGTCCCCAGAGGATCCAGGGAGACTTTTTCAATGTTAGCATCTGCCACTGTCATCTATGGCCTGAAAAGAAGGGTCACTACAGAGAATATCAATGATGCCAGTTCGCCGTTCAATAGTATATTTTTCAAAGTCTTGGTGAAAGGAATGTCTGCTGGACCCATTAGAGAACAGAGTTAAGGAGTGGGTGACCAGGTTGCACTTAGTAAATCTCCAGCGTTCTTGCCTCCATATGCCTACAGTTTTCTTCCTCTATAGTTTGTCAAGGCAGTTGTAGCATCTCAATCTTTATTTATTTAACATAGGCCACCATTGATTCTAGGTTTTAATCAATCAACCAAGCAATCTGTTAGAGACCAGGTCTGAAAGCAGTGATAGGTGTTATGAGGTCTTGAGGATGACCAGCTTTTCCCTGCAAAAAAATTACTCCAAGTGGGTGTCATTGATATTCTTTAGACAAGAGAAAACTAATGACCTCAGACAGGAGAGGAAAGGCTCTCGTAGTGAAAAGGAATGTTGCAGAATTTGGTGATCCAGTTTATACAGCTTCACCAATACCTACTCAGATGTCCCCAGACCAGTCCTCAGAGTTCCACTATTGCCGAATCAATGCCCCAACTTTAACATAAGAGTCATAGCAAGGTTGTAAATTTATCAGTGTTGTTTTGGTCACCTAAGTGTATAATGCATTAGTTATTAGAAATCTCAGCCATGCAGCTGTAAGAAATAAGGATTCTTTCACAGCAATCATAGATACTATCTAGTTTTCCTATCTGTGTTTTAAATTGTAAATTTAAGTAACAATTTATTTTTTTAATATTTCATGTTCTACAGTACAGTAATAAATAGCCAGTTCACACCACAGTTCTACATATTACGTCATCCACAATATTCTATTAAAATGATACATGATAGGGCTTCCCTGGTGGCGCAGTGGTTGAGAATCCGCCTGCCGATGCAGGGGACGCGGGTTCGTGCCCTGGTCCGGGAAGATCCCACATGCCGCGGAGCGGCTGGGCCCGTGAACCATGGCCGCTGAGCCTGTGCGTCCGGAGCGTGTGCTCCACAACGGGAGAGGCCACAACAGTGAGAGGCCAGCGTACCAAAAAAAAAAAAAATGATACATGATAAGAATTTCTCAAATTCTTAACTTTAATAACTCGACTCTGACAAATACTGATAAAAGGTTTTTAACGTTAAAGTTTTATAACATAGACACAAAAAGTACACAAATCATAAAGGACCATCTTGATAAGTTTTTACAAAATGAACACACCCTTGTTATCAACACCCAGGTCAAAAAACAGGACATTATCAAAATACCAGAAATCACTGGTTAGTCACATATCACTGTTAGTCAATCCAAACATGAAATTTTCAAATTTATGGATTAGTTTTACCTAATTTTAAACTCTCTGTATAAATTAAATACATAAATTTTAAAATCACCTTATATTCCTAGAACAAACCCTAGGTTGGTTTGCTAATTTTCATTTATGATTTTTGTATCTATGTTCATGAGAGAGACTGGTCTCTACTTTTCATATAATTTATTGGCCTTCTGGAGTTTGGGTACCAAGGTTTTGCTGGACTTATAAAATGAGTTAGAACTATTCACCTTCCCTTTCTAGTATCTGCAAGAATTTGGATCAGACTAGTGTTATTTCTTCCTGAAATAATGAGAAGAATTCATTAGCAAAACAATTTGATCTTGGAGTTTTCTTTGTGAGATTTTTGTTAACAGATTCAATTAATTAAAAAGATATAGAGTGTATTCGTTCCCTGTGACTGCATAATAAATTACCACAAATTTGATGGCTTAAAAAATACAGAAATTATTCTCTCACAGTTTTGGAGGCCAGAAAGTCCAAAATCTGTGTGTCATCATGGCCACAGTTCCTCCAAAAACTCCTAGTGGCCAATCCTTCCTTGCCTTTGTCATTGGATTTCGAGCTCTCAGATAATCCAGGATGACCTCATCTCGAGATCCTAAACTTAATTACATCTATAAAGATCTTTTTTCTATAAAGTTGTATTCACAGAATCCTGGTGGACATATCTTCGGCGGGTAGGGCACCATTTAGCCCACTACTTAGAGCTATTCAGGTTTCCTATTCCCTTCCTATAATTTTGCAGATTTGTCTTTTTATTCTTACAGTTTTTAATAAAGTATGTTTTGCAAGAAAAATTCCATTTTTTCAAGAGTTCAAAATATATTGGTATAAAGACATTCACTGTTATCTTTTTAATGTTTGTAAAATCTGTATTGATGTTACCTTATTTATTCCTGTTGTTGGTATTTTATGATTTCTCTCTTTTTTTTCTTCATCAGTCTTGCCAAGGATTTATAAATTTTATTAATCTCTTCAAAGAACCACCTGCTGTCTTCATTGATTCCCTCTTCTGAACTTTGTTTCGCAATTCATTGATTTCTATTCTTATCTATTATTTCCTTCCCTTGATATTTCATTTTTCTTTTTCTAATTTCATGAGACAAAGCATAAACCATTGATTTCAGTCTTTTTAACTTTCCTAATATATGTGCTTAAGGCTATGTATTTTCCTTAAAGTACTCATTTGACACCCCTTCCCCAATTTTGATATGGCATATATTAATCATATTTGATTTAAACCATTTAAAATTTGCAATGTAATTTCTTCTTGGATTGTGTATTATTTAGATATGCATTATTTAATATTCAAGATTTTGGAGATTTCCTAGTTATCTCTTTGTTATTTATTTATAGCCCAATTCCATTATATTCAGAGAACACTCAATGATTTCTCTCAGATAATTTTTCTTCTGTCTAAAAATCTCTCTTTCTTATTTCTTTTAGTGCATGTTTTCTAGTGACACATTCTATTTTTGTCTGAAAATATTTTTATTTTACTTTCATTATTGAAGGATATTTGTTATGAATATAGAATTCTCAGTTGGAGGTTACTTTCTTTCAGTATTTTAAGGGTGTCATTTCACAGCCTTTTATCTTCCCATTTTTAAAAAAAGTCAGTTCTCAGTTTACTGTTGCTTATTTGAAGGTAATGTGGATTTTTTTTTTCTGGTTGCTTTTAAGAATCTTCTCTTTATCTTTAGTTTTCAGCAGCCTTATTATGATGTATATATTATTATTTTATTTATATTTATGCTCCTGTTTGGGGTTCACTGAGTTTCTTTTTCTTTTTTTTTTTAAATTTATTTATTTTATTTTTTATTTTTTTTGGCTGTGTTGGGTCTTCATTGCTCCGCGTGGGCTTTCTCTAGTTGGCGGTGAGTGGGGGCTGCTCTTCCTTGCGGTGCACAGGCTTCTCATTGCAGTGGTTTCTCTTGTTGTGGAGCATGGGCTATAGGTGCATGGGCTCAGTAGTTGTGGCTCGTGGGCTCTAGAGCGCAGGGTCAGTATTTGCGGTGCACGGGCTTAGTTGCTCCGCAGCATGTGGGATCTTCCTGGACCAGGGCTCGAACCCATGTCCCCTGCATTGGCAGGAGGATTCTTAACCACTGTGCCACCAGGGAAGCCCATCACTGACTTCCTTGAATCTGTGAGTTGAGGTATTACAAAATTTTTAAAAATATATTGTCTATTATCTATGCTAATAGTGCTTCTTCACTGGCCTCTCTAGCTTTCATTTTTGAACTCCAGTTATATATATGTTGGCCCTTTTCATCTATCCCACACATCTCTACTCTATTCTGTGTTTTTAATTATTTTTTCTCTGAGTACTTCAATTTGGATTTTTTTTATTAAGTTTTCTTCCATTTCACTAATCCTTTCCTCTGCCATGTCTAGTCTGCTGCTAAACTCATCTAATGATTTCTTAATTTAGACATTGTATTTTTCAGTTCTAGAATGTCCATTTGATTGTTTTGAATACCATATTTCCATTTCTTGGTTACTTTTATCTTTCCATCCATTTTATCCATGTTTTCTTGAACATATTAATCATAGTTATTTGAAGTCCTTGTCATATAACTCCAGTATGTGGGTCATCTTTGGTTTGGTTTGGTTATTATTGTTTGTTTGTTTCTCTTGTTTTCTGGTTATGAGGTCCTGTTTCTTTGGCAAGTCCCTTAATTTTATTTGAATGCCAGTAATATATATGCAAAGTTGTAGATATTTCAGATAATAGAGTCACCCTTCCATCTGGCTAGTCTGTCTGCTGGTGGTTGATCCCCGTTATAAATTTGGGATTGTATAAATCAGGGCTGGTTTGCCAGATATGGTAATAGTCCATCTACATGTATTTTGCTTCTGGCCATTCCAAATTATCAACTCAAAACCTGAGGTACTAAACTCTAATATTAGCTTATAAGACTGTTGAAAGCTCTGCTCTTCTTTAGAGATGGTTTCCTATTTGACAAATTTTCATAAGGAAGCAATTGCTATTGAGTTTGAGGTCTCCCGATTTTCTTCTGGTTTCCCTGTCCATGTGCCATATATTAAAGTAATATTGCTCAACTTAAAAACCATTCTTCAATATTCAACTTGTAACACGAAGGACTCTCTACATTTCTCTTTTGCCAACTGACAACCTGCTAAATGCTTCTAACAGAGTCAATAGAGGGTGCTATGAATCTAGGGATAAATCTAGAGATATAAATCTAGAGGATCATGCTGGAGGAGAAGACATTTGTTTACTCCTCTTTGCTTTACGTGAGCCTCCTGTTTGCTTCTCATTCCTGTCAATGGCTCCCCAGCCTCACTTCTTGACAACAACTGTGGCCATTCATTCCAGTCATGATAGTTAAGTCCAGTTTGCAGTTTTCCCAATTCTTGAGAGGACTAGCCTCACTGTGCCACCTCAGAGACACCAGAAGCAGCCCGCTCAGACCCCCTCCTCAGAGGTTGGGGTTAAAGCTCATGAGAACCCTCCTTTAAACTCAGAGAGACTAGCACCAACTGACCAGCACTCCTTTCTCAGAGGGGTGAATTTCAGTGTCCTGGCTCCTTCCTCTAAATTTTTATGTTTTACTAATTCTAACCTCTTCTGTTCATTCCCCCAAGCCTTGAGTGTGGTAGCTGTTTCCTGCTATTGTTATATCTGTGTTCTCTTTTTTGCTTTTTGAGATCTTCAATATGTATTATAAATATATATACTCTCTGTTAAAATAATTGGTATGGTTTCTGTTTCCTGGCTCTACTATAAATGATATGGAACATTTATTTGCAGACAACATAACTGTGTACTTAGAGAACACTAAGGAATCTAAAGAGAAGCTACTACAATCATTAAATGAATTTAACAAGGTCACAGATATCAGCTCAACTTACAAAAATCATTTTCTTTTTTCTTTCTTTTTTTTTTTTCATTTTTTCTTTTCTTTTTTTCTTTTTGCAGTACGCGGGCCTCTCACTGTTGTGGTCTCTCCCATTGCGGAGCACAGGCTCCGGACGCGCAGGCTCAGTGGCCATGGCTCACAGGCCCAGCCGCTCCACGGCATGTGGGATCTTCCCGGACCAGGGCACGAACCCGTGTCCCCTGCATCGGCAGGTGGACTCTCAACCACTGTGCCACCAGGGAAGCCCCCAATCATTTTATTTTTATAACAAACAATGAAAAATAGAGGGTGGGGTAAAGCAAAAAGCATTTGCAGCAGCCTCAAATAAACCTGAAATACTGAGGCATAAATTTAACAAACTATGTGAAAGTCTATACATTGAAAGCTAAAGAATATTGCTGAGAGAAATTACAGACTTAAATAAATGGAGACATACACCTTGTTGGTTTTTAAATATGTTTACAAATTTTTTATACTTCTCTTTTCAAGCAGTGGGTTCTAATTCCTTTCCCTTTGAGTGTGGGCTGTATTTGTAAGAAAAATGACATAAGGGTACTTGAACCTTGTCAAAGAGCATGAAGGGGGCTTATGAGCATTGGTAATGTTGTTTTTTGATATGGCTAGTGTATATGGTTTGTCTCATTTTTGAAAAATCATTACACTGTACACTTATAATGTGCACTTTTGTGTATGTACATTATACTTTCATAAGAAGTAAAAAATAAATATATAAATAAAAACCTATGGCAGGTAAACTTATAGGTGAAAACGGTTATCTTGAAACAAGGATGCTCACTATCACTGCTTCTTTTCAACATTGTACTAGAAGTCCTAGACAACACAGTTAGGCAAAGAAATAAATCATAGTTATTAGTATTAGAAAGGAAGAATTAAAGCTGTTATTATTTGCAGACAACATGATTTATGCAGAAAAAGCAAAATAATCTCAGATAATCCACTAACATTAATTAATGAATTTAGAATTTCTATATATCAACAATTACATAATAAACTGGTTAAAGAACACTTTATAATGATATCAAAACAGCAAATTCATAGAAATAAATCTAATAAAAAATGTGTAAGACCACTAAACTGTAAATATTGTTGAGAAAAAATTTTAAAGACCTTGATATATGGAGAAATACACCATGTTTATGGATTAGAATACTCAGTATTGTAAAGAAATTAATTTTCCTAAAGTTGATGTTTAGATTCAAAGCAGTCCTAATCAAAATCTCAATAGTGATGACTAGGTCAGTGATGACTTAGATTTCTTGCTGTGAAATTTAGCTATATGACTATGGTATCCACTGGTGTTAGAAAAGGTGGTCTGCACAGATTTTGAGTGGTTATAGAGAGAGTGGGCTTTCCTATTGCACAAGACATCGTGACTTCTGACTTTAGGTCTACATAATGCCACTCAGGTGAATGACTGTTCAGCTAATTTGACAAATTATCATAATTATGATCAATTGCTAATAACTGTAAATAGTTAATTATGCAAGAAGCCATGCTGAGCTGGAAAAATTAAATTCTAGCATGGCTGGAATTAATTTCAAAAAGTCTGAAATATAGGAAGTCCCACTAGTTTGGCTTTTACTTACCAGTGAATTATTTTTAGAATATACAAGGTAATAATCATATTGTGAGTTTATGACAAAGAAAAGAGGATGAAAACCTTTGGTTTTTCACCATGTTGTATTCAAGAAGACTTTGAAAAAGACATCCTTGATGAAAATGAAAATGGTTCTGGGTCACTTTGATCATCATGATAATTATTCAAACACTAGTATGGTTTGGTTTTTTTGGGGGTGGGTAATTTTAATTTCTAGTAACTGTGATGTCATCAGACAGAAATGCACTCAAATGCTGTCCACTCTCACCCTCATCACTCTGAGATTCAGAAAAAGAAACAACCTTCCCTTTCAAAGCAATTCAAAAGCAATGATCTCCTCTTTCTCCTTCATCTCTGTGATATTGTTTTATTTTCCCCTCTCTTCTGTTCCACTCTACAGCCTTGGTTTCTCACTCCAAACAGGTTCACTTCTCTTCCACCCAGAAACAAACAAAAGGTTTTCTATGAAGCTTTATCTTTCTCTTGCTACAGCCTTGTTTCTGTTTTCTTCTTCAGTAAAACTTCTTCAAAGAATAATGTACCATGCAGGTTGACTGGCATTTCTCTTCTAACCAGACCATTCCACTAATATCTTTCTAATCATTTTATATGATGTACCATGTTCAGTTCTTATTTGATTTCTCTACCTTCCTCAATATTTATTTCACCACACCTTTCTCCTTGAAATTCTTTCTTCCTGGGCATCTACTCCTCCACACTGCCTTTTTCCCCACCTCTTTATTTCACCTTAGTCTTCTTCACTAACTCTTCTTTCTTCACTCATCACTTAAATATAAGTATTCACCAAGATTTATCTTTAAAACTTTTCTTTTCTCAATCTACATCTCTTCCTAGACCATTTCATTCATGCTCTTGCCTTTAATATTTAACTATAGCATGCTAAGTTCCCCAATTGTGTTTCTAACAGATCTTTCCTGAAAAATCTGATTGCCTACTAAAAATTCCCATCAAAATGTCCCATGAGCAGTCAAATTCAACATGACCTAAACCACTCCTTATTTTTCCACCCACTCCCAACTATTTCACCCAATTTTCTTTAACCCCATTAGTAATTCAACATCTATCCAGTCTCAACAATATTTACAACTCAGAGATATTTTAAATCTTTATATTCTCCTTCCCTGGCCATATCCAATGAAACATCAACTCTTATGTATCCCATCTCTCAGATATCTCTTGAATGTAGACCTTACCAGTCATTGTCTTAGTTCTGTGTTTTCCCATCTCTTACATGGACTTTTGGGTTAATTTCCTCACCTTCCTGTCTCCAGTCTTCTCCCTCACCCTCATTCTTTTCTTTTCTGTTAGGTGAATTGTCCTATTAAAATGCAAATCGGACACTTCTCTGTTTTCAACCCTGCTTGGGGTCTCCATTACCCTTGCCCAAGCTCAAGGACCTTACATTGGCTTTACAGTGTCCTCATAGCTCTCTAGTTTTCTCCAGCATTAATGAACTAACTACATCTTCCCTGAGTTTGCTATGTTGCTCAGTCCTCTCTGCCTTTGTACATGCTGTTTCTTTTTCCTACTGTGCTTTCTGCAATTTGTTCATCTGACATATTCCTATCTATAGGAACTATATTCCTATCTATATTCCTATCTATAAAACTGTTCTGGAAGCCCTTCCCTGACAGAGTCAATCAGTAATTCCTTTGTTCCACCCATTTACCATCTCCGTACTTCTATTATTACAGCTACCAGAGTGGCTAGTGATTGCTTATTTACAATTCTGCCTCAGACACTACTCTGTAAATTTCTTGAGAACAGGAGCCATGGTTTATATATTTTCTAGTGTCTATCACTGTGTCTGGCACATAGTAGGTGCTCTAAAGCACCTAATACCGAGTTGAATGAATTCTTCGTAGATGTCTAACAAGAACATGACATTTCACGAATGAATAACAGAACAAATTCAAATGGTTTGAGGTTTTTTAACCCAAAAAACCTCATTGTCATGTGATGTGTGCCAACCATGCTGGCTCTGAGAATACATAGCAAATGAGAAATCATTATCCTCGCCTGTACCGAGCATAGAGTCCAGGAATTATCAGTGTCTTCCTCTCTACCCCGCTGAGACCATGGCTTCCTGCTCTCCAGGTTGTCCTGCTTTCTCTCTTCCCTGTTTCTTGTGGTTTGTTTGAATTTTGTGCTAATCTGAATTCCTCACGAACACCTTCCATCACCTGCTCACTGATCCATGACCTGTTCCTTTGACTGAATTGCATTTTAAAGGTCCCTGGCTTGACTTCGCTGGTCCCAATGCTGACTGCTGTGAAATGACCTCCATCCCAAGTGACTATCATTCATGTTTTCTCCCCAAAATACAATGTACCTACAGTGTTAATGCAAATAAGTCCCATGTCATATTAGCAAATATGGTAAATTCAAGACCAGTAGACCAGAAATAACCTGCCTCTTGTTATCTTATGCGGTCATGTGCACCAAACTGGAATATTTCTTTCCTCAAAGGTGGGAAGTGAGTCAGAGGCCATCTGTGTGGCCCTTGCTCACCAGTCCTGAGTGACCAATAATTAATTTAGGTCGAATGTGATTAGTCCCTTGTTAACAGCAGTTTTTCTGCACTTTCCTCAGTTGGCTCTGGAGATACACCATCGAGTGTGATGTATGACTCCTGGCACAGAATGAAACCTGAGCCTGTGAAAGGACGGGGAAGCTGCTCTGTGCCTTGCTAATGAATTTAGGGGCTCAACACTCTTATCTAAAGTGTAGCAAAGAGGGGTCCTCAAAGAGCAGGAGTCCAGGCTACACAGAAGAAACAACAGGAGAAGCATCACTTTCTTTGACTTTTTGAGTCCTGTCACCTCAGTTTGCACTTCAAAGCCACTTACACTGCTCTAAGGGAAAGGGCAAAGTGTGTTTATTAAAGCAAGGGAGGGACCTGAGAGAGGGAGGCTATTTGTAGTGAACTGAAAAAAATATTTTTTATCAGAAGTTATAAAATCAGGCTAACTGAAAATATTTCAATACATAAAATTTTCTTATAAGTGGTAAAAGATCATTCAGCTACTCTCTTACCAAATCACCATATTTGTATATTGCTATCATCCTTCTGTATCTACTTTGTATATTAATTTTATGAAAATTTTATTTTCCAGGAAATAAAAATTGAGAGTGTTTGATTAATATTCATTCTCTGCACTGTAAGGACATATAAAGGAAAGGAAAAGAGAAGAAGGTAGAGAAAAGGAGAGAGGGAAGGAGGAAAAGAAGCAAATAGAGATAGGAAAGAAGGAAGGAAAGAAGGCAGGGAGGGAGGGAGGGAGGAAATAATTTTTCCTTTGTACCAGAGTAAGGCAAAATGGTATTCTCCTACCCTCAACTCCCAACACAAACTTCTACATTCGAACCATGGACAGCCAAGTCAATTCTTTCTCTCCTAGAGAATATTGGAGGCAGGCTCTCAGACTTCCGTATAATCCATGTGGGCTCACCCTCACCCTCATCTCTGCCCACAGATCTGTCAGGCACATCCCACAAACATCTCAACAAAGGTAAAAATGACCGATTAGTACAAGGACTTGGTTCTCTGTTTTATAAGAAGCACAAGTTTACATTAAACTACCATAAATTTATTAGAATAATTCTAACATGAGATTTAGAATTTCTCCACACCATATAACTGCTTAAAATTATGTCCTACCTAAAGTGAAACTGTTTTAAAATATGTTTTGGAACTAGGGTCTTGCTTTGTGTTACTGCCTCCAGTCCAAGACCACCAGAAATACACTAGGAGTTGAACTGGTTGCCTTGTTGCAATGAGGGAGAATGCACACCAGAGAGATGGTGGGCAACTCAGTAAGTCAGTGTTAGAAATTATTACAGGGCTTGGGCTTGTGTTAGGTGATTTGGAGCATAGTTCATGGGGGCAGGGCTTTTCTCTGGTTGGGTCGCTTCAGGAAATGGGGGTAATTCTGTAATTTAATATCTTAATAAATTTTATCGAAAAGGAGGGAAGACTAGAAAAGGCACTCATGTAGCCCAGACAGGGCAACTTTTGGTCATCTGTGTGGGTTGGAAATATTCCTGTTTTATTCTGTGTTCAGGAAAGATCAAGGAGTGCTCTCATTTTTTGTCTTGATCCACATGGACACAGGATGCCTTGGTTGATGTTGGTGTTTTTTGAAATGGCTTATGGTCAACAGAAAGCCAAGGCCTAGCTGGTGGTGCCAGCCCAACTCCTGGATGTCAGGGACCACTTTCCTCTTGTGGAAGCTAGAATTCATTAAAACAAAGGAAAAATGGTAGAATTTTGGTTTGTAATTTAGAAGTCAAAAGAAAGAGGTATATTTCTTTCAATTTTCCAAAGGCATGTAAAGGGAACCTAGATTTTAAAGTCAAATGGATGTGGAAGAAACTGAAGAATCTAGTTATCTTGACATATATCTACTAAAAAAGGCAAAACAATGTAATTATTATTTAGTTGTTTAGGACATGCTGAGATTGAATCTGCGTATTCACTTTTTTTATATTATTATTACATTTTTAACCTGAGATGATATACAGATAAGTTGGCGTGTCTTTTTACTTTTTAAAATAAAGTTATCGATAAAAAAGGAGGAGTTCTATGTAAATACTTTTGTGTAAATCATGCATTTAGAATAAGACACAAAATATATACATCCGCTGAAAATACAAGAAAATCTTATTTAGTATAGGAATTTTAAATGGAATAGAGTTTGTTGTAGTATTCCAGGATTTAGGACAAGTCTACCTAGTGAAATCTGGGTCAAAGCATGAACAAAAAGTTGAGAACTTAGACAATCAGAGATTTGTCAGTGATTCAAAAAAGCTAGTAACTAGAAAGATAGTTTTCCACTGAACTTATCCTCAAAAGTGCCTTACTTTTCAACTTTAACTTGCTATTATAGACTTGGCTTTAGTTTTCTAAACTAAAAAGAATGTTTGAAAGGTAGTTAGAAACTACAACAAAATTAAGACAAAAGCCATGAAAGTAAAGCAAACTGAAAAACCCAAGTGAATACTGTGAACGCTCCTAGACTAAACTGATCAAGGAGTGAGTTTGGAACATATTTGATATTACATTCAAAATTGACATGTTAATTCTTAATGTTTAAATCTGGGTTTGAAAGAGTTTCTCAAAGATTCCTAAAATCACTTAAGGCTTCCAGAATAGAACAAATTGTTATTCTTGAGAATTTTGCTGAAGGGCTTGACAATGGACTGTTAGAAAATATTTACAGACACTGTCTAAATAATTCAATTTTTTGAACTTTGAAGAACACATCTTCATTGTGTAACAAGAAATTATTATTTTGTATATATTGAAATCTCCCTTCAGATGACAATCATACAGTTCCTCTGCAGTAAATATATTTGCATTTGAGGTCATTCTACTTCACAAATGAACTCAGACATGAATAGTTTACCATATACTATTTCCACTGGAAGACCACGGTTCTGCAAGAAAGGGCATTTTGCCTGAGTAGGTTTAGGAGAAACACTGACATTTAGTCTTTGAAACGATTATGAAGGGGAGACTGACTCAAGTCAAGATACTTTTGACACAAATCCCTAGCAGCTTTCTATCCCAGGCCTGAGTTGAAAATAAATGGGACATGGGGGTAACCCTGACAAAAGAGCTGTTTTCAAAATCTCTGCACAATGTACAGAGACTGCCGGCAGAGCAAGTTGTGTGTGCATTTATATAATGGTGGCATCTGAAGAAAAAGAGTACATGGATATGAAACTGTATATCATCAGAATGATTTGACTTTCAATTTAAAGGAAACTCTAAAGTGACAGAGTGAACTGCTGCAGATCCGTGTGGGAACACAGACATCACTGTTATCCCATATTTGAGAAAACAACCCAGACAGTGGATCCTAAAATTTCCTCTGGAAATTTTCTTGGAGTCTAGGCATGGTGCTTTCTAATCTTCCCATATCCTTTTCACCTACAGCTAATAACTCCTTGAGGGTGATGGGTAGGGAAGACCCTCAGGTGATGGAAAAGAAGTTCTATTTCAAGAACCATGAATGATGCCTTTGGAAAATCTGGTCATTTGAAACAAATAAAAATTAAAGTTTCTCTTTAACAAGCACTTACATTGTGCCAGGCACTCTTCTAAGCACTTTATTAATATTGAGTCATTTACTATTCATAGCAACTCTATATATTACCCAAGGGGAAACTGAGGCACCCAAAGTATTTTTTTGAATTTTTCAATTTTATTTTATTTATTTTCTTATACAGCAGGTTCTTATTAGTTATCCATTTAATACATATTAGTGTATATATGTCAATCCCAAAGTTATGCAGCTCGTAAATGTTGGTGTCAGAATGCAGACCCAGGCATCTTGCTCCAGAGTCTGAGCTCTTTATTATGCTACATGTACAGGTTTTACCATCTGTACATCAGTTCTGCACCAGGTGGCCAGGCTGCTCTGCAGCTGCCGTGCTCCAAGCAGAGCACATACTTCCTTACATTCTAGTTCTCCTACATGAGTAATGAGTGACCTGTTGAGGATGAAAAGCTATAACTTGCTAGGGATTGCTCCAACCTAAGCAAGTATTTGCACAGATCTTGTGTTGCCCCTTTCTTGCGACATATCTCTGTATTTCAGCTAAAATCAAATACCACTTGGCATATGTGGGTCAGTCTTCCTGTAAAGATCTGTGCTCTGGATTCAAGCAGC
Organism: Kogia breviceps; assembly: GCF_026419965.1. Lineage (NCBI taxonomy): Eukaryota > Metazoa > Chordata > Mammalia > Artiodactyla > Physeteridae > Kogia > Kogia breviceps. Next base: position 19,817,771 of record NC_081322.1, on the reverse strand, counting down.
CAGATTTCATTTCCAGATGGGCAAAAACAGACATGATAGAATTGGGAAGCACCGACCGAAGTAGGTAATTTGGAATTTTAAACAATTTTGATGGCTGGAAAGAATGGAATGATGCTGATACGTTGGAGACAAAAGTTACAGACTGAGTTACAGTTGGTCTGTGTTCTGGGGTCCATGCACCATAGATTAGTATACATGATGGACATTTGAATGAGAAGAGGTCCATTAAACTTGGAACAAAGTTTTTGTTCATCTCACAGAATTTCTGTGTGAATCTAAGGGCAAAGGTAGTGCTGTTTTGTAATCTAAAAGTAGGGGGCAACATTAGTGAGAAAAACGTTCCCCTCTGCTTTCAGTGTGGGCAGTGGCAGTGCAATTGGGTAAAGGGAGAGGTCCTGGCTCAGGAGCCAAGAAAAGAAATTTCTAGAGCATCATGTGTCTGACCGTATAGATTCTTCCTCCAGAAGATGAGCAATGGTCCCTCTAGTCCTTTCTCTCGGGAACAAACAGCCTTGATAATCCTTTGAAAGTAAATCTCATCAGATCATTCCTCCATATCAATGTTCTCATCACTGGTTAATCTCAGAAATCTTTAAGGAGACCTCTGGGCCTGGCATGATCTGGCCCCTGTCTACATTTCTGCCTCACTGCTCACCGTGTTCCCGCCCCCGCACTCTGCTCCAAGTCTGTGTAAAGATCTCTCAATTCTTTGAGTCAAGGATATGCTTTCTTGTCTCAAGGAACTTCTCACCTTTGCCTCTGACTGAAATACTCTTTTCCTCCTTCTTTCATGGCTGATGTTCACCTCTGTGCATGACTCAAACGTAAAATTCTAGTCCATATTTTTCCTCACAACTTAAGACCCATATATTCAACTGCTGCTTCAACTTCTGCACTTGAATGCTTTAAAATTATTTCAAACTCAGCAAATCCGACACTCGACGCATGATCCTTCCCTCTAAACCTGGTCTTTTTCCCGTGCATAGATCTTAGAGAAAGTCCTCCTTTCCATCTAATTGTACAAGTCAGAAATTTAGGACTCATCTTGTCCTCACTGCTTCCCCACATCTGATCTGTCACCAATATGTATGCCTTTACCCTCTTAATATTTCCTGAGTGCATTCCCTTCTATCCATCTACCCACCTCCAGTGTGGTCTAAGCCCTGATTTTATTATGCGTAAAAGTGAACCACCTGGGGGGCTTGGTAAAATGCAGATTCTGATTCAGCAGGCCTGCATTTCTAACAGCCTCCTTGATGCCCATGTTGTTGGCCCACAGACACCCTTTTTGAGTAAGAAGGCTGTAAGCCATGAGCAGTTCTTTCCTGGGTGATTGCAGTATCATCCTAACAGGTACAAATAACCCCAGCTGTTCCATCACCCACATTAGAGCCAGGGTCATCATCACCATGTACGGGTCTTTAGAGACTTCCGTTGCTATTGGGACCAAGTCCGAGAGTCTCAACACAGCTTATGAAGCATTCATGAGCACCTCTGCCCTACCTCTACTATTGTTCTATGCCAAGCCTACTCTTACTTTCTGCCCTGTAGCCATGTTAGTATACATTTATTATGCTTAACTATATGAAATGCTGCCTCTTTGAGTTAAAAACTTAAATTGATTATCAGCAATTTCGTACTGTTCAACCTAATGGTTCTTGAATGAGCTGAGCTTCTTCCCTTCATAAAGCCTGTTTAAAAAGAAGACACGCTCTGCTCTTCCTCTTCATTGTATCATGGCCCATGCATCCTTCAGATCCCAGCCTAATGACGCCTTCCTCGGGGAAGTCTTCCAGATCTACCTGACCAGGACAACTCTCCCTCTAAGTGCTATTAGACCATGTTCTCCTTATTTGCACTAACCACAGTTGCAGTTTTGGATGACTGTTTGATTATTCTCTTTCTTCTACTTAAATGCAAGTTCCAAGGAGTCAAGGATCAGTTCTGTTTTGTTCATTGTTATATCCCCAGCCTCCGATTCTGTGTCAGCATGTTTGCTTGGTTAATGACTTAACTAAGGTGGAAGCAATGTAAGAATAGTCTATACAGTGTGGTATTGGCATAATAATAGACAACTTGATAACTGTAACAGAAAGTGACTCATATGTATACAGTCATTGATTTACAAAAAATGTACTAATATAATTTAGGTGGAAAAGAAAATACTGGATCAACCAACTACCTCATATGGTGTGACCTATCCCACAACATACAGAAATCTGGTTTTGAGATGTTTAATCCTACAGTATTTGTGATTAGTGAAACAATAAAGTTTCTAGAAGGAAAAAAAAGAATAGTCTATAGATCACCTCCCTTGAACACTAGGGTGGGCTTGGGAAGGAACTAATGCTCCAGGGGCAGTTGTCAGGGGTTCCAAGGAGTTTGTTTCCTTCTGTAACTGTGATCCTTTCCTACAGGCTCCTCTTGTTCAAACTGGTTTATACCTACAACAGTAAATTAATCCACACTAAAAATAATGAACACCTACAGAAAGCATGGCCATTGTTTTCACATTGCTTCATAATTGATGAAGCCCTTTCACACACAGTATTTTATTTGCACATCCTAATGATCCTGTTGCTATCAGTAAAGCAAGCATTATTATCAAATCTTTTGCAGACAAGCAAAAGTCAATGCCTAACTTTTAAGTGAGTTGATAAACTTATACAACTGCAAAGCAAGTACTTTAACTCGGGCCTTCTACTGCCAAACCTAGGTTCTTTCCATGAGCAGTGCCCCCGAAATCAGGTTAAATACACCTTCCTCCTGTGTCCTGCTTTCGAAGCTGGAGGTGGAGCAATGTTACTCTGACACTGGCAGCGGGCTGGAATTAGGTCATAAGAATTAAAAATCTCTTTGGGATTCTGTGGTTGATGGCTCATATATCACATAACCATTTTATTTTTAGATCACCCTAGATTTTCTCACGTTCCAAACCGTTAAGGACAGAGACTTCTCAAACGTGATAATGCCTGTACCAATTGACACATGTTTGGTACAGCTCATAGGATCCTTTTCCTTTCATCATATTATTTTGCATCATTCACATTGAAAATGACTGTTTCATAGGGAACTAATGACGGCTACTTTCCCAGACATTTTCCAAACGTTTTACAGTCACTGATGGGTGGACCTGCTAATACTGTGAGTCAGCTCAGAGTCACTAATGATGGGCTAAGAGACCACAAAGAGCCTCAGTGAGAGGATAATATTCACTACCCCATGTCAGAGCTGCAATGGACCTTCAGCATTTAGATAAAGTGAAAGCTTTTGAACTTCCCCTACTAGTGACACAAAGAGGCATTTGGATTTTCTGATCCTATAACAATTTGAATAATATAGTCATTAAAATCTTCACCACAATCATACCTACTCAAGGTGCATTTCTTTTGAATGAGAACCTCTTTCTAACATAGGAGAAACAACAAAAACAACAACCAAACTCCCCCCAGTTGGATCGCCCACTATAAAAGCCAATGTCTGGAAAGAGAGACACTCCCACATTGGAGAAATTCTAGATCTTCAAGAAGCTGAATTAAGAAAGTAGACGTGTAGTCTCTGGAGATGAAGATGATAAATCTCTGATTCTTGGGGTAAAGTTTAAGAAGTGAGCACCTAAAAGGATAAATTAGTCACGTCAGCAAAACACAGAAACACTGGAGCCAGGGGAATCCAGAGTCTACTTCACTGCCATTACCTTTTTGCTCAGGGATGTGGAATCCCATGAGCCACAGTCTCTTGACTGTCTTTTCAAGAGATCCGACAGCCTGATGAAACCTTCCCCAGGCAAGTTCTCAGCACTGTTCATCCATCCCATTCCTCTTCTCCTGAGGGTTACATCTTTTGTTCCAGAAACCTCTGGCTGCTCAGATGAGCACAGGTGAGGAATGCCATCCAACTGAAGGAAAGTAGAAAAGAGATCCTCTTGTTTCTAGAAATTGCAACTGTTTGGAGCATTGAGGAGGCAGTCTCTCTAGATAGCTAAATGAGATTTTTTTACATCTCACTGGATATCTGTGGCTAAGTGGATGCTACCCAAACCTCTAGTCTGCACCTTAGCAGGATTTCAATGACTTAGACATTCTTATTCCTGCTTTAAGAAGTAAAGTTCTTTGAAATGATAAGTATATTTCAACTTATAGTTAATTTCATCTAAAGGCTGCATTTATCCCCTTGGTCATAGGGTTTTAAAGCCTGGATTACTGAGAAAGTCTCCAATCAACTTTAAAATCCACCTTATAGTTTATGGTATCACCAGACTGGTAACCCACATATTTTGTATTCATGATGTAGATCCCCACTTAAAAACTTTGAATAGGTACACTTAGAGAATAAAAGTCCTACTCTTCCCTCTAATATTAAAAGTTTCCCACCATCTGAGTCCATGCTGACTTTCCAACATGATGACCCAGGACTTCTCAAGGAAAATTCTTTGTCTAGCTAAAAATCCATCTATCCTCTGTCATCCTTCATTTATTCAATAGATATTTACTAAGCACCTATTATTGTCCAGACATTGTTCCAGGCACTCAGGATTATATCTCTGAACAAGGTAGATGAAGTTCATGACCTGAAGGAGTTTATACTCTAGAGGTAAGAGACAGACAAACAATTAAATTTAATGGGACTGGTATTGATAAGGGCTATGAAGATAAATAAAGCACAGAGGGAGCTAGAAGTTCGGGAGGTATTTTACGTAGGGAGGGGAGGTCATGGTAGTCTCTAGTGAGGCTCTGCTTGAGCAGAGATAAATGGAGGGAAGCTAGGTCACAGGTCACGTGGATAGAGGGAACAGCACATGCCAAGGCCTGGAAGTGGGAATGTGCTTGGAGTTTTCAAGGAGAGCAAGGGGGCCAGTGTGGCCGGGGTGGAGTGAATGAGGAGGATGTGATAGGAGAGGAACAAACAAGTAACGGGAGAGTGAACTCGGGTAGGACGGATTAAGCCATGGTAAGGACTTTGGCTTTTCCAATGAGACACATGGAAGGCCATGAGAAGGTTTGAGCAAAAATTAACAAGACCTGATGTTCTTTCTAAGAGGAATGCTCTGGTTCGGTCTGAGAGTAGCCAGTTATTGTAATCATCCCAGTGAGAGGGGATGACAATTTGGCCCAGAATAGTGGCACGAGGGTAATGAGAAGTCATTAGATTCTGGATATATTTTGAAAGAGGAGTGGAAAGAGTGATTGATGGGTTAGGTTCAGAATGAGAGAAAAAGAGAAGTGAGACATGACCGTAAGATTTTTGATAGGATCAAATGAGAGAATAGAATATTCATTAAATGATTTGGGGAGGAGATTTTAGAGGCAGGAGCTGGGAAATCAAAAGCTCAATTTGGGGCAATTTTGTATAGCTTTGACATGCTATTTGACATACAAATAAAGATGTTAAATAAGCAGGATATCTAAGCCAGGAGAGATAAAAATTGGGAAATTATCACTATGCAAGTGACTTTTAAAGCAGTAGAACTGAACGGCATCCCCTAGGGTGTAAGGGTATGTAAAGTAGAGAAGAGGTCTGAAGATTGAGGCTTTGGAGGTCAGGAAGAGAAAGAGGAAGGAGATGGAGAAGGAGAAACCCATGAGGCGTGAGGACAACCACCTTAATTGCTTCCTTGCCATACTTAGCTCATGTCAAACTCTGTACCAGAAATGCCTAGAAATACCTTTTTTAATCTCCTCCATTTATTCACACCCTACCCATCCATCAGAGTCAGGCACTTAATTCTATGTTGTGTGTGACTTGTCTTGTGTTTTATTTGACAACTTAACTCTTATTTATGTTTTAGTTCTTTCTAGATGAATTAGTTTTTCTTAATCCATCAATATACTTTTCCATCTCCAATGCTGTCCTGTGCTTCTATTTTGTTAGTTGGTTCCCCTCTGAGTGTATCTAGGAAATCTATCCTTCTATAATTTCCCAGCCATCCCAGACCCCAAGTGTAAAATACACATGAAAATCATTGGTAGCACCAGCCTAACAACAGAAGACAAAAGAAACTAGGGGTGTTTGGGGTCTGGGATCCAATTCTGAGGTGGTCCTAACATCTGGAGATGTGGAATTTGTGGCCATCATGTTATGGCACAAACTCAGTAGCACTTAGGATCATCAGTCAAAACAAATCAACAGATAATATGTGTTCAGTAAATTATGGCACGAGGAAATAGACATGTATGACAGCAATGCCTGCCCTTATAGAATTCACTCTCCAAATAAGTCAGGAAATAGGCAACAATTTAAATAAAAAGTCAAGAGTTTAGGAGAACAATTTTAAGTTTTAAAACTAGAAAAATTAGTTTCAAGATATTATTTATACATGGCAAAAATCTACATATATAGTTAATTGGTATCATTCACAATTGTGCTGTGAAAGGAGAACAAAACATGACATCTTGTCTATCAAAATAAAAGATAACCCCAGAGCCAGGCCTGGCCCAGCACAAGGCCAACTCAGAGTCGGCAAAAGGCAAACACATGTGGGATGCATTGAAAACTGACTCTGAACGCCACTCTGTGCAAATAAGGAGAGCACGGGTGCCCCTCAGCTGACCAAGCACAGCTCTCCAAAGGCAAGGGGCAGACCTGCTGCAGACCTGGAGTGGCAACGTCTGCAGACCTGCTTCCCGTCTCTCCCCAGAGACCTGCCATTGTTACATGAAGTTTAATTTTTATTTGAACTAATAACCTAGCGAAAACTATCTTAGACATTTGGTCGCTGGTACACGAAGTTAGTCCACAGCGTTCTGATGAAGCTTCTCCCCAAGACTGGTATTTTAGAGGGAAGAATGCTTTTGAATCTGTGCCGGTTATAACTGCGAATCTGTTGACATGTACTAATCATAGCATATATGCTCACAGAACATGGGGATGAGTAATGTCATTTTGTTAACTGACAACACAGGCATCGCCATCTAATGAGAAGCCTATAGGAAGCAAGGTGACATGGGCTAATTTTATTCAGGCTAGCCAGAGTGGACAGGTCCACAGTGATCTTGTTTAAATGCTACAAGAAGAGCATAAATTCAGCAATGATGGATGATCTGATCGAGACTTTAAGTAGCACAAGACGGGGCTCTTTTGTCTTTACAGAAGCCATGACTTAAATGCTCTCTTTTATCAACATTCAGCTTAAAGTTTGTTGTTCCTTTTAACAAAGAGTTTTTTAAAAATCAAACAATGTTGCTCTGTGAGGTTAATGTTGCCTCATAGTTAATCCAACTTTATTAAGTCACAAACAAAGCAGATAAAGATAAATTGAGGAACTAAAGCAGAGTTTCTATTGGTAAATAATCCCATAAATGGTAAAATGATAAATAGACAATAATTACCAACCAAGATTCCTGCAAAACCAGATTTTAGACAATCTTATTGAAATCTTAAGGTTTACAGATATCTTCTAGGATAAAAAAACAATTTATTTACATCTGTTGCTGTAACCTCTATTACATAGAGTTTTAAACTGATTCTGAAAACCATACAGGTTATATATTATTTTACTTAAATGTATTAAATTGTTTGCATCTTCCTTTTGTTCATTTGGTTTATTATATTCTGGAAAATATTTGTTGTTTATCTTCAGAGGAATGTAATCCCTTTGGTGAATGGGAATTTAAATGAGTCATCAAATTCAAGATGCTTTTTAGTTAACAGAAATTGCAAACCCAGACTAGCTTCAAAAGTGTTATCATTCTAGTTATTTAATCTTCCTTTCTCTCGTTTGTGAGCCCTAGACACCAGATAAATCACCTTGCTTACTGGTAATGCCTCGTTTGGGCTTCTTTTCTTGAAATTTTTTAATTTAAATAAGTCTTTGTCTTAAAAGAGCATGTCATCAGTCAAAATAATGCTATCACTTTTGAAAATATTTTCCTTTTCTGACATGCACCGAGGTGCAATAAAGTAGTGTTGACAAGTCCACCTTTAGCATTCCACAAATCTTATGGAGATATATCATTGGAAAACGGTACAGTCTATGTCCGGGCTTTGACAAAAACTGAAACATGGGCTGCCAGCCACAGATAAGGTTTTGAAATGTTAGTCACTGAAAAGGTGATAACACAAACGAGGATCAAATGCATGTATCCCTTCACCTGCGGCAGCCTGCGGTTTCGAGCCATGCCACCTGTCTCTTGGCAAAGTCAGTGGATATGCCGAGGGTGCTACCAGGTGAAAACACACACTGGACATGGCGTTAGATGCGCTGCTGGGAGAGTGCTGGCATTAAGAGATGCTATGAAGCAATACCCCAGCATCTCTAGCAAATTAGTGAATGAGGGATTCCGGGTTGGCACAGCTTGCCACAGAGCTGCGAACATCCAAGCAACATGCCATTCCGAGGAGACAGTAGTGGCTCAGGCAGGAACTATGAAACATTCTGGACCAAGTGCAATCTTGCCTTCCTCTTCTCCCTGTCTTTCTCCTCCTCCTCCTCTTCTTCCTCCTCCGTCTCCTTCTTCTTCTTCCTACTTTTTTTTTTTTTTTTTAAATCCTCAAGTATTTTGAGATTTCAGGCTGCTCTCAACTTCCTATGGAAAATTTCAGTAGATATGAGGGGGACAAAAACTCATGACGGTGGACCCAGACATGAAATATTAAACCAAAAGTTTTTTTTTTTTAAAGACTCTTTATAAAAATATAACCACAAAGAATGGCCACAAAGACTACCTTTAAGGCAGAATTTATAATCATTTACTTCTTAATGGTTCCTCCCCCATGCCATCCATTTTCAAACAAAGCTGAGTTTATGGCCATCATACGAGATTACATTCCCGTGCAGTTGCAGTATTTCTTCTCTAATGATTTATTTAAAAGGGCTTCACCATGATAGCTCTCCAACTTTGTTCCTTCCTGTATATCACTGTTCAGGGTCAAATGCTGGGAAAGGGCTGGTCCCTGAGGCCTAACATATTTCACCAGTGGAGACTCTGGCTTTTCACTTCTCTTTCTCTCCTCATCACTTTAGGCTTAAAGAAGAACAGATGTGGAAACGTTTAGAAAAAGACTAATTGAATTTCACGTAACACAATTTCGCATTGTTTGAGGAAGTACCTAAATCAACAGCACATTTTCCAAAGTCCCAGCCTCGCCTAATTAGAACACCAAACGTGTGACTAATTGGCCACACTTCCACCAAAGGCTCCGCGGCAGATGCGCTGCGGTCCGCTCCCCACCCGGCTCCAGCAGAGGCCGGCGGTTTGGCTGCGAGGGGAGGCGCTGGCTCTAAATGAGCTGAGCCTGAGCTGAGCCGGGCAGGACTGGGAAACTCCGGGACGGGCCGGGAGCAAATCCAGGCGGAGCAGGAGAGAATTTGGAATGTTTCCTCGGCGGCAGCACCCCGAGAATTACCAGGAGATTATCAGTACATAAATTAAGAGATATCGGGACTCCAAAACTGGGACACTGAATAGCCTGCTCTTTATCACGTTGGCTTCGTGGTTTTAGAACTTGACATCTAATTAAAATATAATCCGATATCGTTAGCGAAAGGCTCCATCTCACCCAACCCTTGACCACGGGCAGATCTGCTTTTTGCATGCAACAGAAGGTTTTTCTTTCTTCCTCATTGTACTTCCTAATGGTGTGCTGGGGAGTGCGTGGGAAAGAAAGGGCATAATTAGAGCAAAAGGACAGGATGATTCCGGACTGGGATTGTTTTGTTTTGTTTTGTTTTTTTCCAAATTGAACTTTGTTTAATATTCCCCCAAATACAACGACCAGGATATTTTCACTAATCCTGATGGTGTCACAGGCCACAGTTACTTAATAGGATAAATTAATATTTTCAGAATATTTTTACAAAATGAATTTTGAGATATAGTGTAGCCCAGTTCTGACGTCGTCAATATTTACTAGATTATCCTTAGCCAGTAATGAACTATAATTTTATCTTAGTATCCTCAATTCTGATATCAGAGAATCAATCTAGGTGATGTTTGCGTCCCTTACGGCACCGGCATTCTATGATCAGTTTTGACTCTTTGATTCTATTATTTTCGTGAATATAATCAACAAACTGGAAAAACGATTCTTTAGTAAATAATTCTGCCATGTCCTTTCCCACAGATGCATTGTTTCAAATACAGTTTTTTGTTTTAATGGTATCACAGGAATTCTCATTCCTGCTAGTAAGCAGTGTTTCTTGAAAACATTTGAGACTTTAAAATGCTCTTATACTCAGATCCTATAATGGAATTCTTTTTTTTTAACGTCTTTATTGGAGTACAGTTGTTTCACAATGGTGTGTTAGCTTCTGCTTTACAACAAAGTGAATCAGTTATACGTATACATATGTTCCCATATTTCTTCCCTCTTGCGTCTCCCTCCCTCCCACACTAGAGGAGCAGACTGGGTTTTATTATAAAACCCTGAGCACATTGTTCGAGGGGATCTTTCGCCCTCACTTTCTCCTCCTGGGCATAAACCCCACAGAACTAGAAGTGATTTTAAAAGTCATTTAACGCACCTTTCACATTTTATAGACGAGGATTCTGAGACCAACAGAGGTAAAGTAATTTGCCTAGGGCCACACATCTCTTTGGTGGCCGATTTAGGACTAGAAATCAAAACTGACATCCACCTGTAGTGCCATTTATACTTCCTCATTCATGCTCTAGCTGATGTTGAAAGAGTAACATTAGTGCCGGGGTTTCACAGTTACCTGATGTTTGGAGGATTTGTTCAATCCCGATTATTTAAACAGCAAAATAATCTGCTTGGTTGTAAATTTGTTAGAGAAACTTACACAGTATTCTAATTTGCTAGTCCAGATCCCGGCTTCAGGGTAATTGGATATGTAAAAATCTGAGTATTTGCTTTAATTCAATCTTGTCACTTTCTGTATGATGAGAAATTAGAGTGAAATTATTCTTTAACAGGAATGCTTTTCTGAAAGAACAGGCTGTTTCTCTAGACTCAAGCTAAATAGAAATGCTATTCATATTGATTTTGTGTCTGTCAAATCTGTATTTTACACTCATTAAAGACAGAAAACAATCTGGTTTTAAAGTGTAAAATATATTTAGAAAAACCTGTGTTCCATTGAGGTTCACTCATCATCAATGTGTTTTATGTTTGGGGAATGTTTGAGCTTTTCCTTTGCTACTCAGATTGTGATTTTTATACTTCTTTCTTCACAACTGTTTGATAAAAAGTCAGAGGATAAAAATTAATGTAGCATCTTCATAAGAAAATTATGATTATTCAAGAAGACATGAATATGTCTTTGATCATCTACTACTTAGAATAATCCTTGCTCCTGCCTTTCTCCATGAAAACAGACAAACTAGAGTTGATTATACTCATTTAGAAGTGATCTCCAACTTCCACCTGCCAATGAAAACGAAGCCATAAAACTCTTCTTTCTTAAGTTTTAATCAAATATTTAGAAAACTGGAAATGAAGTTAATAGAAGAAATCAAGATCAGATGTTTGCAAGACACTTCATGCATTAGAAATCTTGAAAGTTCCTTATTGAGAAGTACCTTAGTTCAGATAGAAAAATACTGTTCTGGAATTTTTTTTCTTTATGAGAGTGTGTAAAGAAGAGTGATCGTGACACTGACGGGCCACAGAGGGACTGACCAGAAAATAAAATCAAGTGAAGGTGTAATGACTCTCTAATAATAAAATGGGATTGTCTGTGGAATAGTTAAATCAACTGTGTGACGTGGCCAAATAGGTGAAGAAGTGAATCTATCATTTACGAGGAACTGGCCTTGGGAAAATTCCTTCAACTCCATTTGCTTCAGACTTTAAGCACAACTGAACAAATGGACTGTGGCATGATGGTGTGTCAGCATGGTGGGTTTTGGCCATTTCTCTTCGTCCCCCTGTGTTCACCACAGCCAAATGGACTGTTGGGTGGTCAGGATTTGTCATGAAGATAGACGGCCACTGGGAAACAGTGCTGATGGGTCTTCTGGGCTGTGATCCAATGCTTTGCTTCGTGAAAAGGAGTACTTCATGTCACCATGTGTAACACAGTGGCTATAAATTTTCTTTCCTTCCTTCTTTCTTTATTAACTATCTCGCTGAGATAAACTGAGAACACCTAAAAGTAAGGGAAGTATTTTGACCTCTTAAGAAGAAAGACCATTTAAATGCATGCATTTACTGATAGATTTCCCCATCAAGCAGAAGTGATCACTGACTATCTTTAACACTGATGAAGTTGATTTTAATATCATTTGTAGGCAATAAAGAAGCTATCCTTTACATTTAGCAAACAATCCAAAATTACATTCTAAAGAAATAAAGGAAGGCCTTCAAATTAATCACTGTGAAGTATATTCTTCATATATCATACAAACCTTTTACATTTTAAATGAATTATTTGGTTTATATAATGAGTTGAAGTGGCACTAGTGGACCGAACACACAGATATAATGAAACACTTTTCTAGAGAGAATAGGCCCACAGAGCACCAAATGGTAAGGGGGAAAAGGAGGGAAAATCTAGATGTTCTGTCTGTAACATGTAGATTGCGTAGACTTCTTTTTCTTCAAGTCTGTTTTCTCTCCCCACTTGCCCTACCCCTATCTGTTCAATTTTGTGTCTTTTCTTGTAATATCAAGGAATACACCTCTCTTTGCTTGGATAGTGAGAAAAGACCCCTCCGAGATATACATTATAGAAACACACATTTCTCCCTGTTTCCTTCTAATCAGGCACATTGAAAATATATGTCTTCTGAAAGTTTTATATCAAAGCAAAGTATTTTTTTAACTTTTTTAAAAACATCTTTATTGGAGTATAATTGCTTTACAATGCTGTGTTAGTTTCTGCTTTACAACAAAGTGAATCAGTTATACATATACATATGTTCCCATATCTCTTCCCTCTTGCGTCTTAATTAAAGCTTGGGTCTCCTCTGAAGTATGAGGACTAGACCAGACCAAGAACTGCCACATCATTTTTCTCCTCATTATCACCTCGTTAAGATCCCAGAACATGCCTCAGAGGCAGGGGGTTACTTAACAAGGTGATAATGAAGAGAAAATGTCTCCAGCCTATTTGGGGCGCAGCCTATGCCAGGTCTGATGATGGCAGACCTGGTTGGACTGGAACAGAACACACTTTAGGTACTCAAACGTTGTTCTCTGAATGGGTTGAGCTCTTTTAAGGTGTATTGTGTTTTCTCCCCATTACCAATGGTAAGTCAATGGAAAAATAATGAAAACTTTGGAGTAGAGACTGTAAGCTGCTTCCTAATATTCATTCATCTGTTTGTTTTTCATAGTGTGAACTCTGATTCATAGCCAGACATTGCCATCCAGCTGAAAGACTATATTCCTTAGTCTTCTATGAATCTAGAAGTGCCATGTAACTATGTTTTGGCCAATGATATTTAAATGGAAACATGGCACTATACCAGCCTGGGCAGTCTCCCTTTGCATTTACCTGAGAGAGAAACCAACTCCTTTTTTTGTGGGGTGGGGTGGGGCATTTATTCATTCAATATGTGCCAAACTAGCACTTTCTGTTGTTGTTGTTGTTATTTTTTTATAAAGCAGGTTTCTTATTAGTTATCTATTTTATGTAAATTAGTGTATATATGTCAATCCCAATCTCCCGATTCATCCCACCACCACCCCCTGCCCCCGCCTTCCCCTCTTGGTGTCCATACTTTTGGAGAAACCAACTTCTATCTTGTTAAAGCCAGAAGTTTTTGTTGTTGGTGGTCTTGATATATGAACTGAGTCCAATATTGCTACACATATGAAAAAAGATTAACTTTGTGTTTTTGTGATGCTGTATTTACCTGATCCAAAGTGCATGTCCTTTCATCCTCAGTTCCAAGTTGTCACCCAAGCCAGACCATCTGCAGGTAGCGGGGCGTGGAGCCAGTTCTTACCAGCTCACACAAGCCAATTTTTACAAACTCAGAATTTTGCAAACCAGTTGTGAAAACACAGCCATCATTAAAATTTAAACTATATAAAATTATAATTTAATAAATTATGCTAATACCAAAGGTCAGAAATATTTGAAAAATCACCATTTCCCAATAGTTTTACTGTTTCCTAGGCTCTCGAGTTTATATTGCACCTGTATGTTGGAAATACTATATCACAGGTGTTCTATGCATTGCTTCCTAACTCCCTGGTTCATGACATGACATAGGTAGCTTGAAATCAGTTGCAGTGGGAACATTTTCACCATGGAAACTGGCAAATGCCGCATATCAGGGCTTCATGGGGTTTTTTCTTGGCTGTCTAGTCTTAAGAAAGTGATGGAGAAAAGTGTTAATAATACAAGTTACAAGCATTAACTTTTCATGTCTAGTGCTGCAGCTGGAAGAAGTTTCAGTTTACTGAATATTACTTGTAGGAGGGTGGGTAATAGTTTAATAGCAGGCCAACTGTCAGACTTAATGGAAATAATTCTATTGGGTAAAGTGTTAGCAGGTTGGCATGCAGCTTCATTTGTCAAACTATGGGTGAATTGCAACTATAGATGAGCCACAGATACGAGTTCAGCAAAAATTAATGAAATGAAAGCATTCTGTGAGAATCAATTGGCCAAATGAAATTTACAGGGAAGAATACTGCATACTTTTATTATTTTTAAAAAATTATGTTCTATACATGCTTTATATCAGTAAAATTTATAATAAACTTATGTACTTTTATATATGCACACTTTTTTCTTCAGGGAGCCAGTTGCTAAACATTTACCGGCATACCACTATCTGAGAACCATTTACTATTTCTCCACTTCCCTCACCCCACATTCAAGTGATTACTAAATCCCCCTAGAGTTTACTTCAGCACCATCACTTGAATCTATATATTTCTGTCCATCCCATGGATAATGCCATAGGTTAGGTCTTCATTGTCTTTCTCCAGTTCGTACTCCAGGCTATCACCATAAGGGTTCTCTGACAGGGCAGATGTGCTACTGCCACTTCCTGTGTAAAGTCATTCAGTGGCTCTCAGTGGCCTAGAGAATTTCACCTTATCTGCTCTGCATGGTTCAAGCTCCTGACACACCCCTTCAGTCATTCTGAGCTCCTTGCTATTCTCTTCCTTTATTCCAACATCAAGCCTAGTACGTAGGACGAGGCACACTGTACTGTGATCTTTTGCTTACAGATCTCTCTTCATGTAATAATAAGGATGACAGTTTAGCTATCTTGTATCCTGAGCCCTTAGTACAAATGACTGGCATGTGTTAGGGATTTGAGAAAGATTTGTTAATTAAATGAAACAAAAATCCACTCTGACCACCAAACAGTTCTCCAAAAGTACCTTAACCATCTTACATTCTCTCCACCAGTGTATGAGGGATCTCATTTTCCCACACGATTGTCATCACTTGTTATGGCTTACCCTTTTTATTATGGCCTCCTTAGTGGTATAAAGTGATATCTTACTGTGGTTTGTATTGCATATCCCTAATAGCTAATGATGCTGAGCATCTCTTCAAGAGCTTATTAGCCATTTGTATGTCTTCTTTGAAGAAAAGGAAGAAGATCAACATCATTCTTTGCCTGTGGATATCTAATGGATATTTGTCGAGGATAATATTCCTCACTGAATTTCTCTGACACTTTTTTTTTATAGAAAATCAATTGACCGTAAATGGAAGAGTGGTTTTTGGATTGTCAAATCTCTTCCATTGATCTATATGGCTATTCCTATGGTAGTACCATGCTGTCTTGATTATTGTGACTTTTGAAACTGGGAAGTAAGTCCTCCAAATTGGAGGTCTTCTTTTTCACTATATTTTGACTGTTCTCAGTCTCTTGCATTTCCATATGAATTTTAGAATCAGCTTGTCAACATGGAAACAAACTAGCTGGGATTATGATAGGAGTTGAGTGAATCTATAGATCAATTTGGATATTACTGTCATTTAACAATATTAAATCTTCTGATCCATGAACATGCAATGCATTTCCATTTATTTAAGTCTTCTTTAATTTCTTTCAACAATGTTTTATAGTTTTCAGTGTAAAAATCTTGCACTTCTTGTATTAAATTTATTCCTAAGTATTTTATTTTTTGATGCTATTGTAATGGAATTATCTTTTTAATTTCATTTTTGTATTGTTCATTGATAGTGTATAGAAATAAAATTGATTCTTTTATATTGATTTTGCATCCTGCAATCTTGCTAGACTTATTTATTAAGGATTATTTTTTCCAGCAGATTTCTTAGGAATTACTATATACAAGATCATATCATCTGAAAATAGAAATAGTTTTACATCTTCCTTTCCGATCTAGATGCCTTTTATTCATTTCTTATTCTTGCCTAATTTC
This sequence comes from Kogia breviceps, assembly GCF_026419965.1. Taxonomy (NCBI): domain Eukaryota; kingdom Metazoa; phylum Chordata; class Mammalia; order Artiodactyla; family Physeteridae; genus Kogia; species Kogia breviceps. The sequence goes on along the minus strand of NC_081322.1, from coordinate 19,801,505 downwards.
CCTTGCTAGAACCTCCAGTAGAAAGCTTAATTGAAATGGTGAAAGCAGGCATCCCTGTCTTGTTCCTCATCTAAGGGGAAAGCATTCAGTCTTCCACCATTAAGTATGATGTAAACGTAGGCATTTCTTGTATGCCCTTTATCAGTTTGAGGACGCTTCTTTTCATGCCTTGTTTTTTGAGTGTTTTTTGTTTGTTTGTTTTTTTAATCATGAAAGGGTGTTCGAATTGTCAAACACTTTTTCTGTATATGTTGAGACATTTTATGGTTTTTGTCCTTTGTTCTATTATTATGTCTTACCTTAATTTGATTTTAATATGTTAAGCTAATCTTGCTCTCATGGGACATGTTGCTGGAATCAGTTTGTTAGCGTTTTGTTGAAGATTTTTAGCTGTATATTCATAAGGGATATTGGTCTGTTGTGTTCTTTTCCTGTGATATCTGTGTCTGGTTTTGGGATTAGGGTAATACTAGCCTCTCAGAATATATGGGGAAGTGTTTCCTCCTCTTCTATTTTTTGTAAGAATTTGTGAAGAATTGTATTAGTTCTTCCTTGAATGTTTTTTAGAATTCACCACTGAAGCCATCTACACCTGGACTTTTTTTTCTTGAGAAGTTTCTTATTCAGTCTCTTCACTTGTTATAGGTCTATTCAGATTTCTATTTCTTTTTCAACTTCAGTAATTTGTGTTTTTCTAAGAAATTGTCAATTTCACCTAGACTATCTAATTTGTTGGCACATACTTATTCATAGTATTCCTATAGTAATCTCCTTTATTTCTTTAAGTTTGGTAGTGATATTCTCTCTTTCATTTCTGATTTTAGTAATTGAGTCTTCTTTCTGTTTCTTTTGGTCAACCTAGCTAAAATATGTCAATTTCATTTATCTTTTGAAGAACTAACTTTGATATACTTGATTTACTCTATAGCTTTTCTATTCTGTATTCATTTATTTCTGGTATGAACTTTATTATCTCCCTTTTTATGTTTGATTTGAGGTTATTTTGCTCTTCTTTTCTGGTTTTATAAGGTGGAAAATTAAGCTACTCATTTGAGAACTTCTTCTTTAATATAGGCATTTATCTATAATTTTTCCTCTGAGCAGTGCATTAGCTGCATCCCATAAGTTTTGGTATATTGTATCTTCGTTTTAAGTCACCTCAAAGTATTTTCTAAATTGCCTTGTGATTTCTTCTTTGATCCATTGTATTAGAGAGTGTGTTGTTTAATTTATACATAGGTGAATTTCTTTCTGTTATTGATTTCTAATTTCATTTCATTGTAGGTACAGAACATACATTGTATAACTTCAATACTCTTAAATTTACTGAGGTTTATTTTACAGTGTAACCTGTGGGCTATCCTGGAGAATGACTTGCACATATTTGAGAAACATATGTATTCTGCTACTATTGGATGAAGTGTTCTATAAATGTCTATTGAGTCGCATTGGTTTACAGCATTCAAGTCCTCTATTTACTTGTTGATATGCTGCCTAATTGGTCTATCAGTTATTGAAAGTGGGGTATTGAAGTTTCCAGCTATTATTCAGAAAGTGTCCATATCTCCCTTACATTCTGTCAATTTTAGTCTCATGTATTTTGGAGTTTTTTGTAAGTGCATACAGTTTATCATTTTTATACCTTCCTAATAGATTGACCCTTTTGGTGTATGAAATGTCATTCTATATGTCTAGAAACTTTTTTTTAAAGACTGTGTTTTTAGGGTATCAGTATAGCCACTCCAGCTCTTTTGTCATTGCTGTGTGTATATCTTTTTTTCATTTTCTAACTTTCAACTTATTTTTGTCTTTGAATCTAAATTGTAGATAGCATATAATTGTATCTTTTTCTTTTCAGCTTTATTGATGTATAATTGACAAATAAATTGGAAGATATTTAAAGTATACAGCATGATGATTTAATATGTGTATACATTGTGAAAGGATTCTCCCTATTGAGTTAATTAACCCATCATCATCTCACATATTTATTTTAAAAAATTTTTTTAACATTTAATTTATTTTTATTCTTTTTGTCTGTGTTGGGTCTTTGTTGCTGTGTGTGGCCTTTCTCTAGTTGTGGTGAGCGGGGGCTACTCTTCGTTGCAGTGCAGGGGCTTCCCACTGCAATGGCTTCTATTGTTACAGAGCACGGAATCTAGATTCATGATCTTCAGTAGTTGTGGCACTCGAGCTCAGTAGCTGTGGCTCGTGGGCTCTAGAGCGCAGACTCAGTAGTTGTGGCACATGGGCTTAGTTGCTCCACGGCATGTGGGATTTTCCCAGACCAGGGCTCGAACCCATGTCCCTGGCATTGGCAGGAGGATTCTTTTTTTTTTAAAACATCTTTATTGGAGTATAATTACTTTACATTGTTGTGTTAGTTTCTGCTATATAACAGAGTGAATCAGCTATACATATACATATAACCCCATATCCCTTCCCTCTTGCATCTCCCTCCCACCATCCCTATTCCACCCCTCTAGGTGGTCACAAAGCACCAAGCTGATCTCCCTGTGCTATGCAGCTCCTTCCCACTAGCTATCTATTGTTCATTTGGTAGTGTATATATGTCAATATATATGTCAAGCTTCATCCCAGCTTACCATTCTCCCTCCCTGTGTCCTCAAGTCCATTCTCTACATCTGTGTCTTTATTCCTGTCCTGCTCTTAGGTTCTTCAGAACCTTTTTTTTTTTTAGATTCCATATATATGTGTTAGCATATGATATTTGTTTTTCTCTTTCTGACTTATTTCACTCTGTATGACAGACTCTAGGTCCATCCACCTCACTACAAATAACTCAGTTTCGTTTCTTTTTATGAGTAATATTTTTGACAATTTTTACAATATTTATTAAATCTACATAACTACCTCCAAAAGTAATTATGGTGAGAGAAAATTCTGTGGATTAAGATCTTGGCCCAAGTACCACCATTTGTATTATCTGAAGGAATTAAGAATATTCATTTGACCAAATTCATAGAAACAGAGAGCACATAGGTGGTTGCCAAGAGGCAGGGGTATGGGGTGGGTAAAATGGGTGAAGATGGTCAAAAGGCACAAACTTCCAGTTATAAAATTGATGTCCTAGGGATATAATGTACGGCACAGTGACTATGGTTAATAACACTGTATTGCATATTTGAAAGTTGCTATGAGTATAGATCTTTAAAATTCTCATCACAAGAAATAAAAGTATAAATTTGTGTGTTGATGGATGTTAACTAGACTTATTTGATAATGATTTCACAACACATACAAACATAAAATTATTATGTTGTACACCTGAGACTAATATAATGTTATATGTCAATTGTAGCTCAATTTTTTTTAAAAAAAGATGTTCATTTGGACAAAAGGATAAATAACAAACAAGCAAATATTTGTGTCAGTAAAAATCAGACAGAAGAGTTTAATTACTATTATAGCACCAGCCTGGCCATCAGTAGAGACTGGAGAAGAAGAAATATAAATCAGAAACCAACTTCCTTGGGGACTAGATATTTCTAGTGAACAGACTCAAATTCCTGCTTAATAAAAAAGAGATACTTCTGCTCCAAAATGATCTGATCTTGACTCAGGTTTATTCATGAAATCATTCATTTACTCAACACATATTTGTTGGTTACTTTCTGTGAGCCAGCCCTGACTTGGATGCCCAGATACAGGGGTCAACAAAACAGACAGAGTCCCTGATCTCTTGCCACTGTGGGTCTAGAGGAGCGTGTTAAACAGGGAACATGAAGTACATTTTCCCTTCCTGGTGCTGACTGTTCTCTGAAACAGTCAGCTACCTCAGGGCTGGTCATTAAACAGCTTTCCTCTGTAAAAAAAAAAAAAAAGAAAAGAAAAGCATGTGGTTTGCCCAGCCAACACATAATCGTCAGACTGCATCTTAAGATAAGTCTAATTCAGCTGATGATGTGAGTGATTAAAAGGTGATTAAGAAGAGAGCAAGTCCCATCTCTCTGACTTAAAAGTCATTGACAACACACTTCTGTCCAAAGGAATCAGTCCCAATTGCCCTGTATGGCTTCCAGGATTCTTCATGGTTCTGCCCCCTGCCTACCTCACAAACCTTACTTCCCACCACTGATTACTTGCTGCCTGTGCCCCATGGCTGAACACACAATGCTACTGCATACACAGCCGGCCCTCCATATCTGTGAGTTCCGCATCTGCAGAAGGGATGTGTATGCCCATGTAAGGGTGTGTAACACTGACTTGTAAGGAACTTGAGCATCCATGGATTTTGGTACCTGCAGAATCTTGGAGCCAATCTCACATGGATACTGAGAGATGGCTGTATTCTTCTCTCAACCTGGAATACAACCCCACTGATATTGTTTGTATGAAAAATTCATATGCATAAATGTGGATGCTTCCCCATTGCCACCTTCCCTAGGACACTTTCTGTGGCCGTTTTTTACTCAGTTAATGACTGGCCCCTTTATATCACAGTGGTCATAGTCATTGATTACTAACCATTTTACATCACAATCATTCATCTTTCTCAGCAAGATTGGGAGCTCCTGAGAGAAGAGGATATAGTATTCACCTGTGCTTTCCAATGGCTTAGACCAATGTTTAGAGCTTAACTGGCATCTAGTAATTATTTATTGAATGAAAAAATGAATGAAGGAAGGAAGGAAGAAATGAAATAATGAAAAAATGAAGAAGACCTAGGCAAGAGATTATTTTATATAGAGACAAGATATTGGCAAATCATTCTGTGAGGATCAGTTAGTGAATTAATCTTATTGTAAATATTGTGTTGAAAAATCAAGGAAACTTACAAAATCAACAAAGAAATGACCCCTGACCTCATGAAATATCCAATCTACAATATTTAAGGAGACAAGACTAATAATGGGATTGACATATATATATCAATATGTATAAAATAGATGACTAATAAGAACCTGCTGTATTAAAAAATTAAAATTTTTAAAAAGACTAATTAAAAGAAAAGACTAATAAAAACAGTAAGTGACACAAATAAATGCAACATAAACTCCCAGACCTAACTCAATCCTGGCAGACAGACCTGCAGGCTGGAAGAGTGATTTTAAAGATGGTCAGCTCTTTTCATGAAGTAAATGAATCTTATGCAGAATTTTGAAAAGTTGAGTCATGAAGGGAGAGTATTTTGGAGGTAAAATAAATAGCATAAATAAAGGTGGGGGAGAAAGGAATAATTCTGCACTGGAGCAGGCCTGGTATTCTGTAATCCCATTTTGGAATATTGACCTCTTGGTAAAGGATGATTCCAGGGGCTGCTGCAGTGACTACAGTGGCTTTCAGGGTCACTTGGTTTAGCTATGGAATGAACTCAGCTGGCTGCAAAGTGTATCCAGGGTGATGCTGGAATGAATCACATTTGTTTCTAGCAGTCAGTCAGATTCCCAAGTCCTAGTTAAGTCATATTTGTGAGTCAAGGCAGAGTGGTGTGATGGCAAAGTGTATGGTGGAGGCACAGTCCCATTCATACTTGTTAATAACACAAGTGCTTCACCATCCCAATTCAGGACAACCTTTGTTGGAAAGCCCTTTCCTGATCTGCAAAAGTCTGGCAAAGAACGGATTTACTCTTCTTGTTGTAGCTTAATAGATTTGTCAATAAAGACCTATTTTTTAAAGGAAATAAGTGATTTTTAATGGGAAGTTTCTCCACAAAAATTCTTCTTGGGTAAGAAAAGGAAATAATATTGACTGAGTGCCCTCTATTTGCCAGGAATATATGAACTCCAAAAGCATCCTGGAATGTGGTATCATTATACTGATGTTACAGGTGAGGACTCAGAGAGGTGACTTTCTCAAAGGCACATGTGTTAGGATTCGAATCTTAGACAGCCTGACTCACGCCTCTTTCTGGTGAATCTCCATTACACCTGTTGTTTATAGGAAACCCACACAGAGTTATAAGATGTAGCAATTGTGTACTTCTCAAAACTAAGAAAATTGTTTTCTTTTTTATGGCATTAATATTTAATAGGGAGAAAGAACTTTTTAAAATATCTAGATACTTGAATATGTCCAAAAATAAGAACAAAGAATTGAGAGTTGCCTGAGAATTGTAACTAAGCAAGGAAGCAAAATGTTCTAGTCTTCCATCTAGTGGAAGGTCAGGACAAAATAAAATGAAGAGCCAACTCCATACAAATGTATAACACAAAGCTACCCACAGAGTGAGATCTGAGGGGTAAAGAGGGTTCCATCTGTCCTCAAAGTTTTTCACTCTTATATGTTAAGTTTCTTATCAGTAAAAAACACCTCAGGGTAAGACATTCTTCCCAGGAAGTCTATTTTAAAGTGTACAGATTGTTTATAAGAGTTATTCAAATAGGATGCCAGACCTGTGTATTTGATTAGAGGTTGGAGAAGGTGAGAGACGGGAGTTCTAACGGGGAGCCACGGTGCTGGAAGGGGCCTGTCATGCCACACTATGGGGTCCTGGGCCCCTAGAGATTGGAAGCTGGTGACAAGCTTGAAGATAAAACCCAACACAAAAGTGTTATTTCATTCTGCTCATGGCTTTCATTTTGGTGGAGACAAAGATTTGGGGAGTGACAGGAAGCAGATGTGTGTAAGGGTCAGAGCTCACCATAAGAAGAGAAGGCCATCCTGTGAGGTGGACAGCTCCCTGAGATGTTCAGGGCGGGTGGCTAAACTAGACAGTCTACAAAGTCCTTCCAATTATAGAATTATCTGAGGATCCTACGAATAATTTTTCTCAGGTCTCAGAGAACCTTTGGCACCATTTTAGTGCCATTTAAATTTATTTATACATTCCACAAACATTCATTTACTCATTAACTACTGTCCATGTGCTGGGCCCTGCTAAAGAAGCTAAGTACATAACTCTAAAGTTCTTAGTGACCCAGGTAAGAGGATAAGTCCAAGAAGATGTAAGATCTGCAAGAATACTCATTATCTAAGAAGTAAAATCATCGGTGCCACTGATATTTCTCTGCACTTCATATCCTAGTGTCAGACCATAGGGTTTCACATTCTGAGATATTTTGCTCTCACTCTGGTGGACTGGCATAGTAGAGATTTAAAATCACACTTTCTTTTTCAAAAACTATAAAACACTATATTTTAAAAACTAGTCCAAATGTCATGGGGGGAAATGTGTTTACCTGTGACTGATTGTGGCCAAATGCAGGAGTAACTTTCTATCATTTTTGGTAGGGGCCACTGCAAACCTGCTGGTACCCCAACCCTAAACAAGTAGGACTCCCTGACCTTGGTCATCCCTTTCTTTTTGTCTGTTTCTTCAAGCCTAACATTTGCCCAATTGAACTTTGAACTTCCTCAATAGATGCAGAAAAATATTTGACAAACTTCAACATCCATTTACGATAAAAACTCTCCACAAAGTGGGCATAGAGGGAAACTACCTTGACATAATAAAAGCCATTTATGACAAACCCACAGCTAACATCATACTCAATGGTGAAAAGCTGAAAGCATTTCCTTTAAGATCAGGAACAAGGCAAGGATGCCCACTCTCACCACTTTTATTCAACATAGTATCAGAAATCCTAGCCACAGCAATCAGAGAAGAAAAAGAAAAGGAATCCAAATGAAAAGAGGAAGTAGAACTGTCACTGTTTGCAAATGACATGATAATATACATAGAAAATCCTAAAGATGCCACCAGAAAACTACTAGAGCTCATTAATGAATTTGGTAAAGTTGCAGGATAAAAAAATTACAGAAATCTGTTGCATTTCTATACACTAACAATGAACTAACAGAAAGAGAAATTAAGGAAACAACCCCATTTACCATCAAAGAGAATAAAATATCTAAGAATAAACCTACCTATGGAGGTAAAAGACCTGTACTCAGAAAACTAGAAGACTTTAATGAATAATTGAAGACAACACAAACAGATAGAAAGATATACCATGTTCTTGGATTGGAAAAATTAATATTGTTAAAATGACCATACTACCCAAGGCAATCTATAGATTGAATGCAATCCCTATCAAAATACCAATGGCATTTTTCACAGAACTAGAACGAATAATTTTAAAATTTGTATGGAAACACTAAAGACCCCAAATAGCCAGAAGATTCTGAATAGCCAAAATCTTGAGAAAGAAAAACAGAGCTGAAGAAATCACACTCCCTGACTTCAGACTATCTTACTAAGCTACAGTAATCAACACAGTATGATACTGGCACAAAACCAGACACGTAGCTCAATGGAACAGAATAGAGAATCCAGAAATAAACCCACACACTTATGGTCAATTAATCTATGACAAAAGAGGCAAGAATATACAATGGAGAAAACACTGTCTCTTCAATAAGTGGTGCTGGGAAAACTGAACAGCTACATGTAAAAGAATTACATTAGAACATTCCCTAACACCATATACAAAAATAAACTCAAACTGGATTAAAGACCTAAATATAAAACTGGTTACTATAAAATTCTTAGAGGAAAGCATAGGCAGAACACTCTGACATAAATTGCAGCAATATCTTTTAAAATCTGTCTCCTAGAGTAATGGAAATAAAAACAAAAATAAACAAATGTGACCAAATTAAACTTGAAAACTTTTGCACAGCAAAGAAAACCATCAACAAAACAAAAATATAACATACAGAATGGGGAAGATATTTGCAAATGATTTGACTAACAAAAGCTTAATTTCCAAAATATACAAACAGCTTATACAACTCAACATCAAACAAACAACCCAATTAAAAAATGGGCAGAAGACCTGAATAGACATTTTTCCAAAGAGGAAATACAGACGGTTAATAGGCACATGAAAAGATGTTCAACATCGCTAATCATCAGGGAATAGCAAATCAAAACCACAGTGAGATATCACTTCACACCTGTCAGATTAGCCATCACCAAAAAGAACACAAATAACAAATGTTAGGGATGTGGAGAAAAGGTAAACCTCATACATTGTTAGTGGGAGTGTAAATTGGTGCAGCCAATGTGCAAAACAGTATGGAGTTTTCTCAAAAAACTAAAAATAGAACTACCATATGACTCAGCAATACCACTCCTTGGTATATATACAGAAAAAACAAAAACACTAATTTGAAAAGATACATGCAACTCAATATTCATAGCAGCATTATTTACAATAGCCACAATATGGAAGTAACCTAAGTGTCCATCAACAGATGAATAAATAAAGATGTGGTATATATATATATACAATTTAATTGTACTCAACCACAAAAAAGAATGAAATTTTGCCATTTGCAACAACGTGGATGGTCTTGGAGGGTATTATGTGAAGTGAAATAAGTCTGACAGAGAAAGACAAATACTGCATGATATCGCTTATATGTGTAATCTAAAAAATGCAACAAACTAGTAAGTAAACAAAAAAGCAGACTCATGGATATAGAGAACAAACTAGGGGTTACCAGTGGGGAGAGGGCAGAGGGAGGGGCAATATAGGAGTAGAGGTACAAACTATTATGCATAAAATAAGCTGCAAGGATCTATTGTACAACACAGGGAGTATAGCCAATATTTTATAATAACTATAAATGGAGTATAACCTTTAAAAATTGTGAATTCACAATTATGGTACACCTATAATTTGTATAATATTGTACATCAACCATACCTTAATTAAAAAAATAAATTTAAAGAAGTTTTACATCAAACGGGTTCAGAATACAGACAGTTCTGGACTTAGGATGGTTTGACTTATGATTTTTGAAGTTTCCAATGGTGCAAAAGACATATTCACTCAGTAGCCACCGTACTTCAAATTTTGATCTTTTCCTAGGCTAGCCTAGTGTGGTACAATCCTCTCTTGTGACGCTGGGCAGCAGCAGAGAATTGTAGCTTCTAGTCAGCCCTGCCATCAGGAGGGTAAACAACGGATATACTTAAAACCATTCTGTACCCATACAACCGTTCTGGTTTTTTTTTCCTCACTTTCAGTACAGTATTCAATAAATTACATGAGATATTCAACACGTTATTATAAAATAGGCTTTCTGTTAGATGATTTTGTCCAACTGTAGGTTCATGTAAGTGTTCTGAGCATGTTTAGGGTAGGCTAGGCTAAGCTCTAGATTAGGTGTATTAAATGCATTTTCGACATGATATTTTCAATTCACGCTGGGTTTATCAGGAGGTAGCCCCATTGTAAGTCAAGGAAGATCTGTATTACCAAAGAATGATTGAAGGTAGGGATGATAGTCAAACCTTGTAGCAACAGGTATTATATAAACACTGCCCAATGAATTATGTTACATGTACTGTAACATCTGGTCAGGCCCTGCCCATGGATACCTGCTGGATCTCAACCCTCCCTAAAGGGAGAAAGAGCCTGCAAATGGAGACGATCCCAGAACAGGTAGAGATCAGTGCTTGAGTCAACATTCCCTTGGATTAAAACACTGGAACTGGAATAGTCGTTTGGATTCACTGCAATTCAGTGAGAGTGAATTAATCCACCATCTTATAGTGCTGCTCTTCCATCATTGGGTTTCTTCTTTTCACACCGTCCACAGCCTCGTTCCTTTCCCTCTTCCTGTCCCAATGATTTGTTCTCTCTAATTGTGCATCCTCCTCTCCTTTGTCAAGTGCTTTGATAAATATGGACACTTCTTTATTTTCCTCACATTCTCTGCCTCTCCCGAGTCATTGGTGAAGGCACTGAATCATTTTCATCACCGCTCAGCCTCCTCCTGTTTGAAGTCCTTGTCTGGATATATGCTTATTCATCACCACTCTCTCTGCAACCCACATGTGTCCGGCACACTGTTTACATTGGGCTTTAATCTGGTGTTAGTGGCTGACTCCAGGGACCCCCTTCTTCCTCAAGGGGGCCATACCCATTCCTCCTGCCTCTACAGCTCCCAGTGGGAAAGCATAAAGAGCATGAGTTCTGGCCCTTAACCTTGGCGTAAGGACTGTTGCCCAAATCTTCATTCCAGATCTTCCCCTTTTGCTTGTCTTTTATAGCAGCTTCTTCCTTGGTATCATCCACACTGTCAAAGAGGCAGAAAAAGGGGTTCCTTTCAAGGTCAGCTCAGAGACCATCCTGGGATAATGCACAGTGATGGAAGCCCACGTGTTCTTGCTCTCCACCCACCCTCTCACATACATTTCCCTCCTCTTACAAATGCCAGTGTTTTCTGTTTTGTTTTGTTTTATTTTGTTCTGTTTAAACACACTTCAAAGTGCAAATTTTCTAGTCCCCACCCCCGTCAATGGCATGCACAGTTTTATGACCCCAAACAACTGAGATTTTGCATGAATGCATTGATATTTAGTAATTGGTAATCGATCTTAACATTTCAACAGGCTACAATGGGTTATCCTCCATTCTCCTTTTTCCGTCCCCCAGCCAAGTTGCTCTGGAATTGATTTATGAAACTAGCTTTGCTTTTTACTGATTTTATTCCTCATTATTCATATTTAATGTTACCCACACTTGACCTTGTGACTCTAATTCCTTAAACTGAATAATGTACACACATTGACTTTGTTCTTCTTGACAGGTCTTATCATTTTTTATCTTTGCCATCCCTCTTTCAGCCTTTTAAAGATCTAGGGCTCTCTGAATCACTTATCTGTTTACATTCTTCTTCATTATTTAGCATTAATGTTCTTCTTTCAGCCATTATTCTCTGGGTTGTTATTTTCCCTCATTTCCTGATTTGGGTCTTCCTGTCACTGAGCCAGATCTCTCACTACCACATTTTAGAAGTTGCCTATAGCTTCACCCGTGAAACTAATTCAGATATTATAAAGAGAAACCATGGAACCAGGAATTCAGCAACAGCTCAAGGATTCTTGCATGAAACGTTTAGTGTCTTTTAGAAATTGTTTCTAAAATTATATGTTTAATCAGAGCAGGAAGATCCCTTGGTAGTTAAAACATGGGATGTAACTTTTGCCCCTGACTAATTCTTAGGCCACAGATATGCCACAGAATACTTAAATGCCCATTACTTGCTCAGCAGTGTTCCATAGAAAGAGTATGCAATACTTTGGGAATATTTTTCACAAAGATTTGAACTGGCAGTTAACCACTAATGCCTTCTCTATGATAAAGGTATATATGATATTCCTTTTCTTAACTTCTTATGAGGTATTGTAATGATGGTAGCAGGATATCAAGTATAACATTGGGGGTTCTGCCTATGTACTTTTAACATAACTGGTTTGATTAGCTCAGTTATTTTTATTTAGACTTTTTTTTTCTGCTAAAGCCAAGTGTGGGCCAGTTAGTTTCACATGACCCCCCTGGCTGGGAGAGGAGTTACACATGCACGTTATAAAGGGAGTTAGGATGAACCACAACATTTGTCCTAAATTAATCCGTTACCTGACTAGAAAAATGATGTTAAACTTTTGAGGTCTAGGCAGTGAATTAAGCCCATGCTTTTGAGGTGAAAGTATCCCTTTATCATTCCCATAGTATCAATTTTTATCATTATTATTATTTTTTTTTTTTTTTTTTTTTTTTTTTTTTTTTTTTTTTTTTTTTTTTTTTTGCGGTATGCGGGCCTCTCACTGTTGTGGCCTCTCCCATTGCGGAGCACAGGCTCCGGACGCACAGGCCCAGCGGCCATGGCTCACGGGCTCAGTCGCTCCGCGGCATGTGGGATCTTCCCGGACCAGGGCACGAACCCGTGTCTCCTACATCGGCAGGCGGATTCTCAACCACTGCGCCACCGGGGAAGCCCTATCATTATTATTTTTGTCATGACATGTCACATATTAAGTTTAGTGCAGACAGCTCAAAGCCATTTAGTTCTTATTATAGATTAAAGTTGTGCTAATACTAGTGTATGCACCAATATTATTGTGTTTCTATTGGCTGGTAACACACCACTGTGACACAAAATAATAATTACCGTGTCCTCTGGGAAGTAGTAATACATGCAGAGAAAGGAGTTAGGGATTCGTACAAAGAGACTGTACTCTTTTTGGTATCAACAGCTGTCATGTATGTCAGATTTGACAGTATTGCTTTCTGTCCCAGATTCTCGAAAAGGCATTCTTACTACAAAAGCCAGGACATAATCAGCAAGCAATTTCTATTTGTACGACCCTCAGTCTTCCTTCCTTCCTTCATCTATCTGTCCCCCAACAATAAAAGATAAAGAATGAATAAATGCCACAACTTTTTCAGTAGGTATCAAAAATTATCTCCTATTTTTGAACTAGTAACTACATTCTGCTGCAAGTCACAATGATTGACAGAGCCATTTGCATCACGAAGCAGGTTCACTCTTTCAAGTTACAAACATCCGTGAGTTAGTCACCCACAGCAAGAGCCCTAACACCTAGGAAGGATGTGGCCAACTTGTTTCAATAGGGTTAAGGTAAGTTGCTACAAAAAAATAAACTCCAAATGGAATGGATCAAACACTATAGAAGTTCATTTCTTTTCTGCATTACAGTCCGTGGAATAGAATGGGTAGGTGCCTCTTCTCCTCAAGGTCATCCAGTAACTCAGGTCCCTTCCATGTTGTAACTTTTTACATTGCTAGGATTTTACCCTGTCCACATGGTTGATGTAGGGTCACTGCCCCAAACCCAGCCTGTGGGAAGGCGGAAAGAGAGACATGGAGGGCAAGCAACTTTCTTTCTAAGGATGTGACTCAGAACTTACATACGCCACTATGCTCCCATTTAATTGGCAAGAACTTAGTCACCTGGTCACACCTGGCCATAAGGGGGACCTAGAAGGGAGTTTCTGGCTGGGTGGCTGCAAGCCCTGACGGAACTGGAGGATGGGTGTTCTCTATCTAAAGAGATGAAGAGGAAAATGGATCCTGGGGGACAATCTGTGGTCTCTGCTACACTTGTTGGGAGAATGCTCTTGTGGTATATGTAAACTTTCAGAGAAATGCAAGTGTGTGTGCTATGTGCGTGTTCTCATGGGCGCTGAGATTTTCCACACATTCACTAATAGCAAGTATTTCCTCCATACATTTAATAAAGGAGAAATTGAAAATGGGCAGGAACATAAGTGATCTGTTTAAGGTCATCAAGTAATTATAGAAAAGTGTCTCAATATCCCAAATCCTATTCTACTTAGTAAATCAGATCTCCTACTTTTCTATTATTCATCAGAATAGATGACAATCCTAGTCCAGGAATTTTACTTCTGTCTTTTCCACCTCACTCCCTCTCGGCCCACAGCTTCAATTAAGCTTAAGTGGTTGAAGTACTCCTTGAATCCACTTTTTCAGTTTCTTGTTTTATTTCCTGTTGAAAATTTCGGTTGTACATTTCACTGACTTTAGTAAACAAAACAGACAATAACAATGAAGTTTCAGGGTTTACTACTATTGCTTGAAACCTGCTATGCATTTAAATGCTGTTTTATTTAAATCCTTTTCACCACCCTATGAAAAAGGTATCCTCATACAGATGAGGAAGTTGAGACTGAACACTTTAAGTCACTTGCCCAAAGTGGCCTGGCTAATGTCCTTACACTGCAGCCCGGGCTCAAATCACAACACTACCTCTATAGGACCGTCAAGTCCTTAAAGCTAAATTGTACTCACATGGACGTATCGATGTAATCTGGGCAATGCATAATCTCCAATTCTCCGAGTGGCCTGGATGCAATACCTTGGAAATCACAGTATTTTGAAAAAAGATGTCAAAATAGACATATGCTCTTCTCAGCTTTCGTTTACTCTTCAAAACTCATAACACCTTTCAGGATAATAGTCAAATGAGTGATTTAGAACATTCCTTTTTCAAAGATTCATAAAAATGCAAGTACTTTTGATCCTTTCTCTATTGCCAAGTGCAGAGGCACCATCCAGCCTGTTTTCTTACTGGAAAATGACTATAAAAATACAGCCCTCCATCTCTCAGCAGTGATAGATAAGAAGTACTGAAACAGCATTAATAATTAATGGGCAGACAAGATGAAACTCCAGTTGCTCAGACTGCTGTCTCCACATAATCTGTATTTTATACAAAAGGAGAAAGAACTCAATGGAATTTCAGCTGTGACCGGATAAAAACTGCCAGCAAAATGTGATAAGGAAAGTCTAATGTGTATATTAATCATGTTTATAGCTCCTCATTTGTTGATATATTAGCCTAAACTCCCTTTAAAAATACATTTTTGATCACCAGTAGATTCAGTTAATGCAACCAAACCTCAAATAGGGTCCAATTAAAGTTTCCAATTTTTATTAATCAAAAATAATTAATCTATCCCATAAATCATGGAACAAATGGGTTAAGAATTTTAGTGCAAGATGAGAAGCATTAAGAAAAGAAATCTAGAAAAGTTTGATGCATGATGTAAATATGCCATTGTATGTTTATAGCCTGAGTTAACATTTGGCACTTTTATTATCCAAATTGTTTTTGTAGATATAATGAACATATAATATGACTCAAGGCAAGACACAGTTTACCCTCGAATGGCATAGACTTCAAACATGATGCATTTTTATTTTCTCTGGATCAGTTATAACAAAAGAGACTACAGGGTTGGGGTGGAGAATGGACTGTTTCTAGAAATGTCTATATTTTGTAGCTCAAAAGCCTAAGAAAATAAAGCCCAGTTTAATCCAGAAGAAAAGAAGTTGCTAGGCACAACTTGGTAAATTTTTTGATGTTGAAAAAAATATATAGAAACTAAAACTTAGGGGAAATTTGTTCAGTTATCTATGTTCAATAATCCTTGAAATTTACACCAAGCTATAGTCATATCCCAAATTTGTCACAAACCTTAAGACTGAATTGCAGATGATGGATGAGAGAGAGCAGGAGAAGATATATTGAATCTCGGAATGTGTCATTTATCCACTTATTGAGGCTGTTGGACAGACAGAAAACTTTCCCAGGTACATGCAGATCTACGCTCACTGTTTGGAATCGTTCATTACAGATGTGTTTAAACATCTTACAATTTAGCTATTAGTCTAAATATTTCTGTGGCAGTCATGTTTAAATAAAAGCCCTTAAGTCTTGGGACTAAAAGAAATTAGAATAAGCCCTAGAGAAGTCAAGCTGTAGAAAAATGTTTTTTAAAAAAGCCATAAAAATAAAAGAAGACAAAATGTACTAAGATAATAACCCTTAAAAGCCTTAAGTTTACGTGCTAAAAGAAGTACAAATTATATCAGTGGAATATGTTAACTCATGCAATCAGGGCATAGTGTAGGAGCAATCTAATTCATGTCTTATAAAGATGAAATAAAGTTACATAGATGAAAATAACTTCCCAGTTACAAATCCCCCCTCCCCCAGCCATGGCTGTACATAATAACCTGGACCACTGGACTCCACTGAGTACAGAAAGGATGAAGAAGGGGACCTGAGTTCAAGGCAATTCATCATCACTATTGGAAAAATAATTCATAGGTCTTTCTACCAATAGCCAATCAGTATCATCACCAGTTCCATTAAAAAGATAATACATTATTACTGATAGAGGCTGATATGTTTTGGGAACATATCAAAACTTTAGAGGCTGATATGTTTTGGGAACCTTAGCTGCCAGGTCATCTAAAGCTTGGATGTTATGAAGGAAGCACAAGAGGCCGAGATGCATGACCTGGGGAGGCAAAATCTTTACCCTCCATAAATGTATTTATTCACTTGTAATATGGGGATAATAATACCTGATCTGCTTGGCTCACAGGAATCAAGTGAGGATTTTTCCTTAATGAGAAAAGGTGTGAAAAGGGGCCCATGAAACTATAAAAAGTACACAGATGTGAAGTGTAATTAATAAACTATGGGGTTTCTCGCTTTTCCATAAGGATTCCTAAGAATCAAGAATTAAAGCTGGGGCCCTGGTTCTCCAAACCTAGTTCATTTCCTCTGGAAATTTACCATTAGCCTGCAACGGGCATTCCCCCAAAGTAAGCCTGAAGAATACTAGTTCCATGGAAAATCAGCAAGTGTTATTCCAAAAAGAAAAGTCCTGTGGTGCAACCTGCCTGGGAAACACTTGTGTATAGTTAAACAGGTTTCTTTCCTGCAGTACTTCTCAGAACCTTTAATATGTATGTCAGGAACCTCTAAGAGGAGGGATCTTGGAAGGAATTTTCCCAAACTTATTTGACCGTGGAAATTGTCTATTACAAATCATCTCTTGGGATTGTTATTTTGCAGAAATTGCTTTAGAAAACCCGGTTGAAACCTTTTGTAATTTCTCAAAATGCATGCACTGAAGATACACTGGCCTCCAATTCTCTTGAGGTTCACAGAGCTACTGTTGAGACCAGCATTCCTCAAAATGTGGTTGCTTGGGAAGATTGTTTAAAATGAAGATCCTAGAGCCTCACCTAGGACTTCAGGTAGAGTCACTGGAATCTGCATTTTTTTTAACCAGCTCCTTAGATGAATCTGAACCAAGCAATCCCAGACCACAGTCGGAGAAATGCTGCTACTCTAAGGTTGGCGATGGTGGTCCGGTGGTTTTAATGGCTCAGAGCACGAAGTGTGTCTCATCTATGGTGGACCTATGCTTTGTGAGCCCCGAAGAGGCAAGTTCATCCTCAAAAATCTCTAGGTAGATCAATTCCTTTAGTATCCACCAGTGCCCTCCTGTCCTGATTGACCAGAAGCTGTAAGGACCATTATATTATGTACATAAGTCTCTCTTGATATAATATTTTGTCTTTAAAAATAGCATACTTCAAAGAGTAAGGGCACAAGTCTTTCCCTACATGAATTCTTTGGAAATCCAAATGCATATATCCAGGCAAGGAGAAACATAACATCCACTTTGCTAGCAGAGCAAAATAGAAATGGAGAGTTCAGAATATAATTTCATTATAAATAGAGATGGAGAGAGAAACTGCAAACTTTTCTTGGACCTTGAACATAATAGAGTGAAATAATACCGTCTAAAAATGGCCAGGGTGCCTACATGATATTATAAATATAGTCAGCCTTGGATAAAGACACAGTTTGAAATTAATCTAGAAAGTGAGACTTAGGCTGTTTTCTCTGTAAAATCTACTGATCCTGTGGCCCCTATTAAAGAGCAGAAATGCTACATTTAGTGTGAATGCAAAGAGAGGACACATTTAAAAATCTCTGTAGCACTCAAAAAACTTTTGTGCAGTACACTTTTTATGAATTTCCCAAAATACTATGAGACTATTATGTATCTGTGAATACCCAAGTGAGGAAAATAAAATGTCTGTACTCAACTGGCTTTGGGCAGTGTTTGTCACTAGTTCTTTGGTTCATCAAGTTGCAACCTTTTAGACCTGTTTCCAATCCCATTGAGACATCATGGAAGAAATGAGTTCTGGAGTCAGCTGTCTTGAATTTGAATTCTAGCTCTTCCAGTTACTGAGTTTTTTAAACTCTCTAAGCTTCGGGGTTTTCATCTGTAATGTGGGATAGCAATAGTACCTACCCCTCAGAATTGTTACGTGAATCAAATGAGAAAATGCACAGTGCTTCGCATGAACTAAAAGCTCAGAAATGTTAGTTCTTATTAACCCACTCATCTCAGGGAGGGTCATGTTTTATGGCTCTTCTTTATCCTTTACTGAGCCTAGAAAAGGGCTTTGCATGTAGGAGGGAACCATTTGATGATTTCTGGAAGAGGAAAGAAGCAACGTGTTGAATTGAGGATGTTTTAAAAACCTCTGGATTTTTTCTTTGGACTTTAAGAATATTGTGAGACAATTTGGATACGAATAAGATACGTGATGCTATGGATTTGCCTAAACCCTGCTTCTCTATTCTGGAGCCAGGAATCACGGGTGGGCTTCCCAGGCCTGTGTGTTCTACCCTTCCCTTGGCCTTGAATGTACACTACTTTGAAGAAGTTTTTCAGAATGATCCTCTGAATAAGGATGTAGCTGACCTTCATAGAAAACTTAAAGGTGAAACACATTATCAAGTAATAATGATTTATTTGTGGAATTACCACATTGTTACATGCACTTTGGTCTATAAGAAAGTATCTTTTGGTGCAACACAAATAGCAAGATGGTGAAGTATTGATACTTCATAAGCTGAAAGCAAAATTGCTACTGTGAAAAATGTGGTGTGTGCTGATGAATATCACTTACATGCTGGTGTGTAGTGGAGATGTTGCTAGACAGCGTGCCAGGAAAAGCTACACTTGCTAATTGCACTTTGAACCCGATGATAAGTGGAACACTGAAAACCCAGTAGAATAAGAACTACAAATATTTAAACTATCATTTCACTACTACATTTGATGAGGAAAATTTTATCTTAGAGTCTGGATAAAAGTGAAATGAGTTGCTTGTATCTACACATTAAGATTTGGCTAAAGCGTAACTGGTATATATACTTGTGGCTGGTATGGCAGGAATAAGGATGCAGTGGTGGTAGACTGACTCTTTCAGAGCTGGTAGAAAGTGCAGCAGTGGCATTCCCTCTCTCCCTGGACACTGCTATGTAAGCCCATTCTCAGTCCTGTTGGACCAGAATACACATTCTTTTACTCAAAGCTAAATATGGCCCGGTCTGGTACTTTCTTAAATGTGACCTATTGCGTGGAGACGGAGACCCATTACTAGGTTATAAAATCAATTTAGTGGTTAGGAATCAGTGTCTAAAAATAAGATAGAATTAGGATAGGATAGAATAGAATAGAATAGAACTAAATAGAATAGAATAGAATAGAAGAATAGAATAGATCAAAATGCAAAACACACAGTGAGAGTTAGATTTGTTCGGTAAAATTTTGCTTTAATATGTTTGTGTGCATGTGTGTATAGCAGGTTAGGATGTAAATTGCATTTCTGACTGAGTCTCAGTTTAGAAAATTCCGAGAGTCACTGGCCAGGAAGCCAGGTTTCCGTGTCCATTATATTATAGGTTACCAAGTAGCAAGAGAGATGGTTCCACTGTATCTCTCAGGTTGCCAGTCATTGCCTACACATTTTCTGTGCACTTTCTTGAGTTGCCCACCCAGAGGCAATGCAGCTAACAGCTAACAGTTACTTAATCAGTTGTCAAGCAGTGTGCTAAGCTTTATATCTATTTAAATCCTTAAAACCACTTTACCAATTGGATATTCCAGTTGTGTAGGTGAGGAAACTGAGACCCAAAGAGATTAAATCATTTGCTCAAATTTACACAGCTGGAAAGGGGGAGAGTTAGGACTTGAACCCAGGTGGCTTGGCTTTAGGGAGTCCACACTTGACAACTATTAGTAGTCTAAAGCCCAAGGACCCAGTCCCTCTTTCATTTTATTGCCAACACTATTCCTTCCTTGCCTTGATTCAAGGACATTAGAGCAAGCACCTCCTGCTGAAGTATCCCTGATTATCTCAACTTAACACAACACTTACTGGGTTGAACTATAGGAAACTATATGAACTATATGAAACTATATGAAACACTATTTGGGGTTGAACTATATGAAATATTTGCCTACATTTGAACTACTAAATCAGCAGTTTCATATGGTTAAATCTAACAGCCCTTCTAATGTATTGTCCGCTACCTTAATACATTTATCATCTAGGGATTGAAGAGGATAGACATTTAGAAGTTTTTCTATTGCACTTTCCATTCTTTTCTAGGTGGGTTTTCACAGGGACATGTTTGCTCGAAAACTTTATATACTAGGATGGTAGAATGTTCAAGCTGGGAAGGTCTTTATTGACTGTTCAAACTAAAACCTCATGAGATTAAAGTGATTAATGTCCACAGCCATTACTGACAGAGCTAAGACTAGAATTTAGGCTTGTATGCTTTTTATTTCCAGTCTTGAAGACTTTTGGTTACACCAGAATAATCACCTATAGGGTAAAGAGCCCTAGGGTGTGTAAATCCTGTAAATACTGTTTCTTCCCTCTGGCCCCTGCACTTTGCTTGCTAACAAGCTCAGAGCCAAATTTAAAATCCATCATTAGCAGTTACAGTTAAAGCTTTATTTTGCCTTTGCCTTTATTTATGTATTTAAAATATTTTTTGGTGCTAATGTCTTTATCTTTTAAAATCTTGCTGTGTTGTGATTTGGGGAGCTACTTCATTTGTTTTTTCTTCTCCAAATGAGAGGTTAAATTTTAAGAGCTCCAGTAATACAAAAGGATTCAATCATATGCGTTTGAATGATTGAATGGGCTGTGAGAGCTGAGGAATGAGGCCAGCAAGGAGAAGCAATGAGGGGAAGAAAGAGCAGGGAGATAGGGGAGAAGTTAAGAAGGCATGGAAGTTTTGCCATGAAGGAGCAGCATACCGGACAAGGACAAGCAACAGGCATGCTGCTGCAGTGGCAATGCTGCTGCCCATCTCCTGACATAGAAAGTAGAACGGGTCTGATATGTATCTACAACATGGCCTCAGAGGATGCTTCGTCCCACTACTCCCTACCTGAACCCCTTATTACAGTAAGGCTGAGCTCCTATACAGTTCCTACTTAATGTGGATCTCAGCCTACAGTTTTTGTTTGTGCTACTGTCATTTGCTCACCTCTAAATATGTTAATCTTTCAAGGAATACATCCTTCATCATGAACTCTTCCTGACCACTGAATCCCCAAATGATCTCTTCTTTATCTTAATTTCTCTACTAAATTTAGTTATCGAAATGCTCATATTTTACAACCATATTTCAGATTGTGAGCATCATAAAAAATGTGTTCTATGTGTATATGTGTGTGACCCTGAAGACATGCATCAATATTTTATACATTAGAGATGACTTTAAATAAAAAGAGACAATGGAATTTTATGGCTCCTTTATGCCTACATATCATATTCCAAAATTTTAAAAAAGATGAAAAGTTTATTCCACCCTTTTTTGCTCTAACTTCTGATTTCCTATGATCATTAGGAAAGTCCTTATACTGACAGAGAAAAACAGATGTCAAAACCCTTTTGAATATCTTTTAGAGTTTTAATGAGCAATAGGCACTGTTTGCTTTTATCATTTTCAAGAAGTTTAATTTTATGCAATTTGAGCTGAGTTTAGTTAATTCTAATAAAATCAATTTAAACGTCACAGCATTTCAAACTATTGGAATGTTTTTGTCTCTTTCTTCATGAACCTTGTATTCTGTCACTGACATGGAAAGGGCAGTGATATTTCAAGGAACGTGCTACCATATCATAATGCTTATTCTGTCATCAGAAGATTGTGAAATGAAAGCAAGATGGCTCCCAGAAGTTTCCTTTGATAGCTGTTACTTCAGTGACCCAGAGCTATGTAACTTTTCAAGTGATAACTCCCTAATTAGTTGGAGCTTTAGTATCCTCTGCCTACATCTTGTCCTCAGCCCAAATGTTCACTTATCTAAACCAAAGTGCTACATGACATTTTTGTTGTTTTAAGAATGCACAGTTACCATTCCCAGGCTGCTCCCACATTATCTCAGATATGTGTTATATGACACATCTTCAAATTCAGAGAAGGGTGTAGGAAAAAAAAAAAAAGACCTTAATAGTTTGAATTTTTTTGCTAGCAATTTAAAGTAACCAGTTTTTGAAATGCATTTTTACTCTATGTGCTGCTGGGTTTCAGCTTGTGTATAGAGACCTAAAGCATGGAGTGTTTATGCATGTTCAATGCAATGAGACATCTAAAAGTTTAAAAGAGGGTCTTTCAGCAAGCAACAATATGAATATGAGTAGTAGTTCCCACATGGAAAATACAAGCATTTTTGTCTCTTATCTTACAATTGTGAAAGAAAAAAATTTTGGAAAGGGAAATAAGTAAAAAGCATACAGAAAGGGACCTGTACTTGAGAAAGTATCAGATTGTCCTTTCAGAGAAAAATTATTGAGAGATATTAACAGCTTCTTCCAGTAAATTAGAAGGAGCTAAAGGCATCTGAAAGTCAGAATAAGTAAATAAATGGAGAGTGTGGGGGCTGTATAAAACATAAGCCAGGATGGTCAGTATGGTTATAGTTCAGGATAGTCAAAGGAGTCAGCAAGATCAGAAAGAAGAAGTGACCACTAATGGCATTTATCTGATGATCTCCAATTAGGAGGAGGCATTGAGAAGGCCAAGAGATTTGGGTCTCATCCTTAAAAACAGAGACCAAAGTGAGAAACAAGTGGGAAAAGTGGAAACAGAGGGGAACATAGTCTAGCATATGAAGTAACATGGGGAAAATGAACATGGGGTAAATTAAAGAAGGTAGCAATTGTATATATAGGAGATATATCTAGATAGATAGTTAGATAGATAGATCCCCTATTGGTTTTGTTTCCCTGGAGAACCCTGAATTAGTCAGGCTCAGACTCAGGAAAAAATGCAGTTCATAAAACTGTTCCTGAGGAATCCCAGATGTTGGATTTACTAGACAAAGACTTTAAATCTGCTATTTTTAATATGTTCAGAGAATCAAAGAAAACCATGTATAAATAATAAAATGAAAAACTCAAAAAAATCACACAAAATAGAAGACATCAATAAAGAAATAAAAATTATTTTAAAAACAGAAATTGTAGAGTTGAAAAGTACAAAAGCTCAAATGAAAATTTCAATATAGGAACTCAGCAGCACATTTGAGTAGGCAGAAGAAGAAAAATCAGTTAATTTGAAGATAGGCCAGTTGAGATCACATAGTATTAGGAAGAAATAGAAAAAGGAATAAAAAATAATAATAATCAGAGCCTCACAAACTTGTGGGATATCAAGTATACCTACACACAATGGGAGTTCCAGAAGAAATCAGAAAGGGGAAAAAAAGAATAGTGGAAATAATGGCTAAAATGTATCCCGAATATGATGAAAACCATTAATCTATACATCCAAGAAGCTCAACAAGCTTCATGTAGGATAATCACAAAATATTCAAACCTAAACATGCTGTAATCAATCTGTGGAAAGAAAGACAGAGAGAATCTTGAAAGTAAGAAGAAAACAACAGCTCATCATGTACAAATGATCAATAAGATTAATATCTGACTTTTCATCAGAAAATACAAAGATCAGAAAGCAGTGAGATAAAATGTTCAAAGTGTGGTCAGATAAGAATTCTGTATTTGGCAAAACTGTCCTTCAGAAATGGAAGATAAACTAATGCACACCCAGGTAAACAGAAACTGAGAGCTTGTTGCTAGAAGGTCTCCCTACAAAAAAATGCTCAAGAGAATCCTTCAGTTTGAAATGAAAGGACACTGGACAGTAACTTGAATCTATGTGAAGAACTAAGGAGAAACAGGAAAGATAACTAAATAGATAAATATATAAGGCAGTATATTTTTGTTTGTTTTTAACTTTTTTATAATTCTATCTGATTTAAAAGACAACTTTAAAAAGCAATAATTATAAGACTGTGTTGATGAGTATGTGATGTATAAAGATGTAATTTGCACACAATAGTGCAATATGAGCAGGGCAGGAATGAAGCCAGATAAAAGCGAAGTTTTTATTGAAATTAAGTTAATATTAATCTGAAATAAAGTGTTTAAATTTAGATATAAATTGTGATCCCCAGGGTAACCAGTAAGATAATAACTCAAAATATAGTAAAAGAAACAAGAAAATTAATGTGTGTATTAGAAAATATGTTTAACAAAAAAAGAAAGCAGTGATGGAAAAATAGAGGAAGAAAAAGATGTAGATAAAAGAAAGCAAACTTTAAAAATGGTTGATGTAAATTCTATCTTTCAGTAATTACAATTATATAAATGGATTAAATACTCCAATCAAAAAGCAGAGATTGGTAGAATAAAATTTTAAAATTTCATGATCCAACTATATGCTATATAGAGGAGATACAGTTTCAAAGATGTAAATAGATAAGAAACCAAAAAATATACTGTGTAAACAGTAACAGAAAGAGACCTGCAATGGCTACTTTCATATCAGAAAAAAATAGACTTTAAAACAAATTATTAGAGACATTTTATATTTATCCAAATTATTATAGGAGAACATTTTACAACAATAAAAGGGTCATTTCATCATGAGACATAAAATTATAAACATACCTGCACCTAACAACAGAACCCTAAAATGTGACAGAATTGAAGAGAGAACCGGATAATTCATCAATAATAATGTAGACAGCAATACCTTAATTTTAATAATGGATGGAACAGATAGAAGATGAAGAAGAATACACAATTTTCTCAAGTACACGTGGAATATTTTCCAGGATAGACCATCCTATGTTAGGCTATAAAACAAGCCTCAATAAATATACATGATTGATATAATGCAAAGTATTTTCTACTACCACATGAAATGAAATTAGAAATTAACAACAAAATATTTGGAAAATTCATAAATATGAATTTCCTCACAAACAAAAAGTAAGCAAAGATTTCTTAGGCAGGACACGAAAAACACCAACCTTTTTAAAAAAACGGATAATATAAGCTTTATCAAACTGTAAAATTTTGCTTATCAAAAGATACAATAACAAAAATGAATAAACAAACCACAGATTGGGAGAAAATACTTGCTAAAAATACATTTGACAAAGGCCTTGTATATAGAATATACAAAAAATTTGCACAGCCCAGTCACAGAGTTTCTCAACATTATTTTCATTACAGTTCTCCCTAGGAGACCTTTTAGACATTTGTTTCCCTATTCCCTCCCCAATTAAAATTTAATACAACAAATATACGGTATATATTTTTATGTACTGTGGCCCTTTGTATGGCTACAAACCATTGTAATACTTAAGATATTTTCACCTCTCCTCTCAAGAGCCAATTTTTACCCACTTGGGAGTAATATTGCTGCCATTAAGAATTCATGCTCAATTTTTTAAAAAGTTTAAGATGAGCAAACAGTTTGAACAGTCATTTAGTAAAGAAAATATATGAATGGCCAATAAGCACATGGAAAAATGATCAAATCATTAATCAACAGGGAAATGCAAATCAAAACCACAATGAGAGACTGACACACAGTAACCAGAATGACTAAGAAGACTGACATCAAAAATTGTGAGGACATAGAACAACCAGAACTCTCATACATTGCTGGTAGAATACAAACTTTTTGGCAAAATATCTGCCAACTTCTTATAAAATTAAACATGTAAATACCTATGGGTGAACAGTTCCAATTCTAGGTTTCTACAAAAAATAAATGAAATCATATGTCTTCACAAAGACTTATAAAACAATGTTCACTTCAAGTTCTATTCACAATAGTGAAAAATTGAAAACAACCCATCAATAACCCATTCCCCTGTCCATCAGCAGGAAAGTGGATAAACTAACTGTGTCATATTCATTCAATGGGATAATATAAATATGAAAACAATGAAAGTAATAAACTATTGACTTATACAAAAATATGCATGAACTCTCCAAAAAAATTATGCTGGTTGAAAGAAGTCTTACACAAAGTAGCTCTTATTGTATGATTGGATTTATATGGCATACTAGAATAGACAAAAGTAATCTATGGCAAAAAGAATCAGAACATTGGTTGCCTCTGAAGGTGGAAGTGGGGGTCAAGATTAACTAGAGAGGTGCTTGAAGAAATCTTCTGTGTGATAAAAAATATTCCACAACTTTATAAGGGTTTGGGCATGTGTAGATGTATGCATCTGTCAGAAGTCATCAAATGGTATATTTAATATTTAGGTGTTGTATGTGAATTTTAGCTTTAAAAAAAAGACCAAATACATCTAAAACGAATACAATGTTATGCGGTCAGTTATATCTCAATTTTTTAAAAAAGAAGCCTATAAATCAACATTGAGCTCATTAATAATATATATGCTGAAATGTTTAGGGGTAAAAGGTAGTGATATCTATAACTCACTTTGAAATGCATCAAGAAGTAAGATGATTTGATGATTAGACAGATGCTCAGATGGGTATATATACAATAAAGCAAATATGGAAAAATGTTAACAATTATAGAATCTATGTCATAGAAATAAGCATGTTCACTATAAAATTCTTACAAATTTTCTATACGTTTGTAATTTTTCACAACACAATGTTGAAAAACAACTATATTTAATTAAATGCATGGAGATCAAGGTCATGACAGAAGCCAGTATACTCTTAGAAGAAAAGTGGCCTGGTGAAGGGAAGCATGAAACAGGCAATGCTGTCCAAAGAAAGTTGAGCACCTTGTGTAAACTCTCTTTATCTTATTTCACTAATCTATAAAATAAGTACAGTAAAGTCCCACCTTACAAGTTACTGATAAGGATTGAAGATACTTGGTCTTCAGTGGGTAACGAAAACTTAACAAATAATTTGTTGTTGCTTGTTTTATATCTTGCTTAACTTAACTTCTTAGCTTCTTTATTGTTACCAGATGTAACCACAGTTAATCTACAAATGTTGTTAGGATAATTAAGTATATTAATACATGAAAGGTGTTAAACACATAGCCTAGGAAAATAGATGTAAATAAAGATAGGTTGAATATGAAAAGGGTGGGTTTGGTGGGGGGTTTTGTCAAAAATAGTCGAATATTGTCAATTTCACATGATTCAATCTAATGGCCATATATAGATATAAAATATATGAAGATGAGACATAGACCTGTAAATATGCCTAAGAAAATCTATATGGAGTTGATATAGTGTTTAAACAAACATTTTGGCACAATTTTGGTGCCTGAGAAAGAGCTTCTCTTCTGTAACTTTGTCAAGCCACCGGCTGTTAGGGTGACCAAGTTGTCCTGGATTTCCTGGGGTTTTCCTAATTCTGGAATTGAATATCCCACATTCTGGGAAACATTTCTGTCCCAGGAAAACCAGGATGACTAGTTACCTTAGGTTTTACAAAAGTTATTTCTGGAACTAGCTCTCAATTGGGTACTTCCTCTGCATTGGGTGCTGCCTCTTAACTCAGTCTTACAAATACATCATAGAAAATTATAGTGAAATCCACTTTCCAGCTGAACAGCTTTTTCATACCTGACATATCTTAATTCCAAGAGAGCAAAAAGAAGACCTGCTAAAGTTTGGACTTGATCAAATGTTGCTGGTTGCTTTAACGATGGGGTTATATGCTGTGAGTCACAGAATCCACTCTGCTCAGTTCAACTAAGAGTATGTAACATGGAAGTACGGGGGCAGTATCACCTGGTGCTCGGGCCGGGATGTCACCACTTATCCAGGACTAAGGAAGGGTGAGAAATCTACAGACAACTTAGATAGTTATATTCAGAATTATGTACAGTAACCCTCAGTTGGAGGCAAGAAACGGGATGGGGGCATAGAAGGATCCTTGTAGTTACACCTTTTCCAGGCAAACCCTCTTCTAGAAGCATGTGGAGCCTCCACATTGTAACCCAATCTAGAGGTGTGTTAAGCATTAACACAGCAAGGCTTAAACTGCAGGGGGGACTCCCTGACACTGAAGGCTGAACTCTCCATTAAGTTTCCATAGCTGTGATAAAGATAAGAATTCTGATCATGAATTAAAAGTCCTGGTCTGGACTCAGGACCTCTCTGGCTTCCTCTCTCCCACTTGCTCTTTCTCTGAGATGCTGAAGTGCCCACACTCCCTCCTGTTTGCAGCAGACTGTATTTTCCAAAATATATCCCAGCCTGCATGCACTTCTCAGAAGGTAGCAATGAAGATTCTCCTATGAAGACATGAGGTCCGTGTACCCCACACCTTGGAGTATCAGTGGGCGTCTGGTTATAGCAGAAGCGATGCCGTGTGAAGTACAAAGGAAGGCCACAGAGAGCAATGCAGCTTCCATCTGGTTCTCCTGGGATGTGAAAAGCCAGTCCTTGTGTGGTGACAAAACACAGAGCTCACATGAAGAGCCTTTTGTAGGCAGGTGTATCAGTCTACAGCCAAGCTGGGGCCCCTGCTGATAGCATCACCATCCAGAAGAGGAGTGAAGAAACCTCCAGGGTGATTCCAGCTCCTGCCACTGCCTGACTTCCACTACATGAGAGACCCTGATGCCTTGTTGAGCCTGGTCAGCCCCTGCAACTGTGAAAGGAAATCACATAATGATTGTTGTTTCCTGCTACTCCATTTAGGGGGCGATCATTACATAGCAGCAGATGTTGGGACAGGGCTTCTCCTGCTGTTCCTTCTGTCCACAATGCTCTTATCTTCCTCTTTTCCTATGCTTCTCTAACTGCATCCCCAAGTCCCCTCCATGATGCTAGGTCATGTTGCTCTGTTATATGCTCTCTGAATCCTCATTCCTTTCTTTTATAGCAGGAGTCAGCAAACTTTCTCTGTAAAGCATTGGATAGTAGATCTTTATAGCTTTGCCGGCCACGTGGTCTCAGTTGGTGACTACTTAGCTGTGTGTAAGTGTGAGTGACAGCACATAAATGAGTGGGTGCCATGTGTCCCAATAAAACTTTATTTACAAAACCAGGCAATGGGCCGGATTTGGCCTGAGGACCATAGTTTGACCACCTCTGCTCTAGCGCAGTAGTTCCCAAATTTATCTTCACAGTAGAATCACCTGGGGAGCTTCTGAAATGGCCGAGGCTCTGGCCACATCCCAGATCCTTAAACTCACAAACTCTGGGAAGGTGAGAGTAGGTATCAGGTGAATCTAATGTGCAAGAAGGGTTGGCCACCACTGCTGTCCTGCCTTGTCTTGGTTGTCATCACACACTCTTGTGGGATGATGGCTTATGCTTCTCTCCCTCCACAGACTGTAAGCTCAGGAGAGCAGTTTCTACTCTGCCCTAGACCCATCGTGCCCAACCAGTGCCTGCCACATGGCCTGCTCCCTATTTGCTACATAAGCAAATGAGTAATAAATATTGGCTGAATAAACCTGTTGGAGTTCCCTTGATACCCCAATCTTTAAAAGGTTTCCATTTGTTCCATGATTCCAGTCATGCACTCCTCCTCCCATTTCCCCAGAATCCCTCCCACTGGTCCATTTCTTCTGTCTTAAATTCCTCCAGATTCAATTAGTCACTAAATCTTATCGATCTAACTGCCCCACAATAGCCTCAGTCACCTTTCCTTTCCCATCTAACTTGAGTTCACCTTAGTTCAAGCCTTTACTAATTTTCTCCTGATTTTTGCAGAAATCTGACTGCCCTCTCAGCCTCTCAATCTCCCTCCCCTCCCCTCCTCTTCTTGCTTTCCCATTTATCCTGGAGCAGAATGACATGGGCTTTGGTGCCAGAGAACCATGGGTTTGGATTCTGGTCCAGACAGCAGGACACTTGGTTAAGTCGCCAGCCTCCCCGAGCCTCTATTTCCTCACTCAAATCCTACAGTTAAAACATTCTTGGAGGATTTGGTATATTATACAGAAAACACCTAACACTGTGCCTGCCACATGGTAGGCACAAATCCCTGTTGTTATCTATGGCCTTCATCCCAGTTGGCTTCCCGAAGATACCCTCTCCCCTCACTAGAGTGTAAGCACCATGAGGCAGGAGATTGTGTCTGTTTTCCTCACTCTTGTATACCCAGCTGTTAGTGTTTTAACCTTTATAGCATGAGATTTGGGGATCTGTCTGATTTGACTCCAACCTACTTTTCTTGTTGCATCTCCTTCACACTCTATTTGGACCGTGTGTTTTAGTCCAATTAAAAGACTTATTCTTCCCTCACCCTTCATCAACTTTTTTGTTAGTTCTACCAGACTTCACTGGTCTCTGATTCCTCCCAGTTGAAATTGTGTTCCTCTTTTCAAGCAAGCCTGACTCACAAGCTACCGTGTCCACTGAGACCATTCCAATTCTCCCATGCACATTATTCTGATGTTAGGGCAAACAACCCTCCTTTCATGGCATTACATGTGTTGTGTCAACATTACTGGGTTTTGTGTATTATCAGATGACTTTTGAGGGTAAGGATGTCTAATTGAATTTTGTTTGTCCTTGGTACGTTCTCCTGGGCCATAGGGCTTGTCCAATACACCTTGGAATACACTTCTGAGTGAATGAATGCACCCTAATTCCCCTACCCTGGGGCAAGGGAATTACCTTAAAAGTAAAAATCCTGACAAGAAACTATACATGATTTGGGGGTGTGATCCAACTTTGTAGTTCTAAAGTTGAAACTGGATTCCTCAAGTGCCAGTGGCAAAGACAAACTGTGTGGAGAACAAATGCACCTTGTTTGTAAACAGAGTTTGCAAAGATAAACCCATATGTGTTTTCCAGCTGGAGCTCATAAGCAATTTCCCCAGCGTTCAGCCTTCAGTGTCAGGGAGTCCCCCCTGCAGTTTAAGCCTTGCTGTGTTAATGCTTAACACACCTCTAGATTGGGTTACAATGTGGAGGCTCCACATGCTTCTAGAAGAGGGTTTGCCTGGAAAAGGTGTAACTACAAGGATCCTTCTATGCCCCCATCCCGTTTCTTGCCTCCAACTGAGGGTTACTGTACATAATTCTGAATATAACTATCTAAGTTGTCTGTAGATTTCTCACCCTTCCTTAGTCCTGGATAAGTGGTGACATCCCGGCCCGAGCACCAGGTGATACTGCCCCCGTACTTCCATGTTACATACTCTTAGTTGAACTGAGCAGAGTGGATTCTGTGACTCACAGCATATAACCCCATCGTTAAAGCAACCAGCAACATTTGATCAAGTCCAAACTTTAGCAGGTCTTCTTTTTGCTCTCTTGGAATTAAGATATGTCAGGTATGAAAAAGCTGTTCAGCTGGAAAGTGGATTTCACTATAATTTTCTATGATGTATTTGTAAGACTGAGTTAAGAGGCAGCACCCAATGCAGAGGAAGTACCCAATTGAGAGCTAGTTCCAGAAATAACTTTTGTAAAACCTAAGGTAACTAGTCATCCTGGTTTTCCTGGGACAGAAATGTTTCCCAGAATGTGGGATATTCAATTCCAGAATTAGGAAAACCCCAGGAAATCCAGGACAACTTGGTCACCCTAACAGCCGGTGGCTTGACAAAGTTACAGAAGAGAAGCTCTTTCTCAGGCACCAAAATTGTGCCAAAATGTTTGTTTAAACACTATATCAACTCCATATAGATTTTCTTAGGCATATTTACAGGTCTATGTCTCATCTTCATATATTTTATATCTATATATGGCCATTAGATTGAATCATGTGAAATTGACAATATTCGACTATTTTTGACAAAACCCCCCACCAAACCCACCCTTTTCATATTCAACCTATCTTTATTTACATCTATTTTCCTAGGCTATGTGTTTAACACCTTTCATGTATTAATATAGAAAAAATAATGCTAGCATTCAATATACTGGAAAGTCTAGAAGTACAAACTCTGGAGACAGACTCTTTGGATTCAAATCCACTCCATCATTTGCTTGCTGTGTAATGATGGGAAAATTATTTCACTTCTCTGTACCTTGATTTCCTCATCCTTAAAACAAGGAAGACTGTTATTTTCTGCAATACCTACTTCATAGCGGGGCTTGGGAAGATTAAATGAGTTAGCACAAGTAAGCACTTAGAACAGTGCCTGGCCCTTAGTAAACACTATACAATTGTTAACCAATGTTATTACTCAGTATCAGTACCTGCTAAGTAGTTGGTGTTCCATCTCTCTGTGTTAAAGTGGAATCCTAACTTTCAGGGTAAACTCGGTGTTTTTCCTGCACATTCTGCTCAGGGGTTGCACACAACTGGACCCTTTGTTTTCTCCATCCTTGTTTTTTTAATACTGATGCCCAAGGACCTGACTGGCAGCCCCATGTTGCATCACAGCTTCTGCTGAGCCCTGCTGGCCCACACTGACATTAAGCATTACCCAGTGGGTTGTAGGAACGAGGTTCCATATCTTGCCCAGTGCCCAAGCACATTCCTCAGATGGTTCTTCCACCAAGTAAAGCCCTTTCTCTAACCAGGTTCTTCAGTTGGGAAGGGCTCTTCATCTTGGTGTGTACAGTGAAGTGGGACTCCATGCCCCAAATCACCTCTCTGCATGGCTAACTCCTTATATCTCAAGATTAAGCTCTGGCAGAATTTCTTCTAAGACCCCTGTTCTAACTGTCCCCCTGCCCTACCCCATAGTACACCACTTGCATTTCTGTCAAAACTAGATCCTGCTACAGAACATGCAGGACCCAGAGAAAGGGGGAAGAAAAGGATTGCCTTGTTCAAAAATTATCAAGAATTTCAGAAGAGCGATAGCAGAGCATTAAACCAAGCTTGGGGCCCTTCTACGTGCAGGTTTCTGCATGACAGCACAGGCTGAAGGCCCACAAAGCCAGCCCTGGTCAAAGCACTTATCAGGCTACACTTTAGTTGACCATACCCGTGACTGGTTGTGCGACTAAACTGTGGGCCACTTGAGGACTAGGACACTGTGTCTCTCACTGCTACAGATATAGACCCTATCGATGGATAGATATCTGTATATATCTGCATATTGTGCTCATCTGTAAAAATGGGCAAAACCACAGAGCCTGCCCCTTAGAGCTGCTGTGGGGATTAGATGAGCTAATATATGTTTGGGTGTGGCTTGCAAATTCAAATTAGCTCATTAATAATGATTATCATAAATGAACATATACATCTTCAAAAATGACTTTTACTGGGGTTTTTCATAGCAGCTTTATTCATAATAGTCAAAAATTGAAAATAACCTAAAATGCCCATCCATCAGTGAATGGATAAGCATATCATGGGATATATATTTTGAAATTAAACTGTATGTGTATATATATGTATATATATATATATAAAACAACATATATGAAAGTCAGAAACATTGTATTGATTGAAAAAATACAGATACTATAGTTTTATTAAATGAATTCCATAACAGGCTAAGTACACTATGCTAATTGAAATCAGATCAGTAGTTTTTACAAAAAGGAGATGGGAAGACTGCAAAGAGGCATGAGGGAACTTTACTGAATGATGGAGATGTTCTATATCTTGACTGCGGTGGTGGTTACATAGGTGTACACACTGCCCAGAAATTATTGAACAGTAAACATATATGCATCTTATTGCTTGTGTGGGAGCAGGGAGTATATGGAAAATCTCTGTACCTTCCTCTCAGTTTTGTTGTAAACCTAAAACTACTCTAAAATAATAAAGTCTTTTTAAAAATATAAAAAGTAATAATTATCATCAATGGACAGGAGCGGTTAAACTTAGACTGGTACTTTCTCCCTTTCAACGTAGTTTCATGTTCACTATCTCATTTGATTTAAAATCCACTAACGTTATTTTAACGATGGGGAAGGAAAATAGGCTTTCGATGATGTATCCAGAAGACAGGGGTAGAATAAGTCAGGCTTCTCTTTACCCTAATCTGAATTCTTTCAGTTGCACCAAGGGTGATACTGCTTTCACTGAAATGAATCTGTAAGAAGTTTCCTGCACTGAGCATCCTTTTACTTACATAACTAAAATTTTATTCTTCTCCTGGCTACAGTGCATCATACATAGCTTTCATATGATTTCATACACTTGGAATTAAGGAACTAGTGAGGTGATTTTAATCTTACAAATGGCTACTTGTTCTTTAACTGCAGCAAAGCAATCACTGAGAGGTTCTTTAATTTGGTGCCACTTAACAGTTCACTCCTTTTGCTGATGATGGATATGAAGTACAGGTCCACAATTAGTTGTCATAGAGAGGGAGTAGCTTCAACCTGAAGATAAAAGCTTCACTGGATCTGCCTCCCTAGACCAGTGGGATGTTCCCTAAATCTTACCATCCTGACTTCTTGCTGACTGATAAGGAGCTCATAGTTTTCTAGGAAAGTTGAACTATTTAAAAAGAATATCGAAGCTCTCATGGTTGAGTGACAGTGAATGGACTGGAAGAAAGAGAACCTTTTAGAGATAGTGTTAGGTAGAAATTATTATTTTTTTCCTTGAAAAGGTAAAAGTCCTGAAAAAAGAGATGAAGAAAATAATTTCAAACAGGTTTGTTTTTTTTTAAATCTCAGACTCAAAATACTGTCTTGTACTGCAGCCTAAGACTATTTTCAATCATTCATTGAACCAAACTCAGAAAGCACATATCTTAGAAGAGCATGACTCAATGGAAACTGTGTATATAGATTATTTGTGGAAGGGTAAAATAAAAGGCATTTTTGTGTTGAAAGGAGTGTTGGGTTAGGCACTTTACAAACATCCAGCATATTGCCCCAGCTCTCCCTCTCCCTTGCCCTTTATCTCCAAAGCCTCAGTTTTGTCACCTGTAAAGTGGGAATCAATAGAACATTGTTCTCAGGGATTTGGGGAAGGATCCAAAGAGTTAACATTTGTGAACACAAATGTTACTATAGAAGGAATTTTATTCGAATGCAAATACTTCTACAAGTACTTAAATTTTATTCATGTACTTGTCCAAAAACACAAGGAAAAAATATTTTAAAACACTCATTTACTCCAGTATTAATATTATCATTTTGTTATATGTTTTTCAAATGATTTATTTTTTAAAATAGAAAAAAAAATTATAAGTTTGGTTTAAATCCTGTTTGTGCCCTTCTCTGGCATCATCACCAGTCCTCTCCAGAAGCAACCAGCATCATGAATTTGATGATATTTGTCCAGTCCTCAATTTATGCTACTACCACATGTGTGTATCTTAAAATGTATACATATGGTGTCATACTCCAGAGGTCCCCAACCTTTTTGGCACCAGGGACCGGTTTTATGGAAGACAATTTTTCCATGGATGGGGTGGTGGGGGGATAGTTTCGGGATGATTCAGGTGCATTACATTTATTGTGCACTTTATTTCTATTATTATTACACTGTAATATGTAATGAAATAATTATACAACTCCCCATAATGCTGACAAGAGACAGAGCTCAGGTGGTAATGCAGTGATGGGGAGCGGCTGTAAATACAGATGAAGCTTCGCTAGCTCACCCGCTGCTCACCTCCTGCTGTGCAGCCCAGTTTCTAACAGGCCATGGACCAGTACCAGTTGGTGGCCTAGGGGCTGGGGACCCTGTCATGCTCTCTATATTATTCTACAGCTTTCCTCTCCTTCTCCTACCTCTTCTTCTTTTTCTCCTCTTCCTCCCTCTCCTCCTCCCCTTCCTCCTCCTCCTTCTTTTCAAAACATTATTATTGTGGGAGCTGGCTCATGCTTAAATGATTATACCCACTGTGTGTAATATTCATCTATTCATTTTATCTACATTTATTTTATCCATATTTATTTTATCCATTCCACTATTAATGGACATTTAGGATGTTTCATTTCTTTTTTTTTAAACAATGAACATAATGTACAAGCTCCAGAGTCTAAGACATATTCCTAAATGTCTTCATTTGCACAACATATTCCTTAATTCATTACAGATCTGGGATTCAAGTGTGATGGTATATTTTTATATGGCTTCTATATTACATTTTCCCCAAAATTTCTAAAGATGACTTTTACAGATTAAGAGAATTTCTCAGTGGCTTGTAATCCTGAAGGAAACATGTGTTCTCTGGTCCCTCACGCATCTGCATACCATCCTTTTCCCATTCCTGTTGGCATCTCCTGCAGGTGTCCTGGTTCATGTCCAGCTCCTCTCTCCACTCTGTACCTTTATATCCTTCTTTCTGGCTCTAACATCTTTTTGAAGATCTCATAACTCCTTTATCTCCTTGAATTCCACAGCCTTTATTTTCACTCTATTTTAGCCACTCAACAGTATAGCTATGCCTGAGATGTAGAGTTGACCTATCTTGCTAACATCTCAAACTCTGAATGACACCTCTCCAACCAAAATCTATTGTCCTCTAAGATATTTCTTTACTTTGGGCTCACCGATTGTACTAGTCACATGACTTCCAGTCCTTTTATCCTGACTTTTGATCCCCTACCAACTCAGACCTCACTGTTAATCTTTCTACAATTCACTAGCAAGCCCCTAGATATATACATCCCCTCGACATTCATAATATCCTGTTTGCCAGCCTGATTAAAGCCAACTTCTCTTCTACTTAACCTTTTGCTGGTAGGGGAAAAAATTCACATTTCCTAATATTGAGTTCATTCCAAAACCAAGAATCCTCCTTTGAGAGGGTATAGTAGGAAAATGTGGGTGCAGTGCAATAAGGGGGTCCTCACTGCTGCTGACCAAGCCTTTTATTCTTCTCTGCTAAGATTTATTTGGATTTCCTGCTGTAAATGTTTTCCTTCTTTTCAGGTCTTTTCCAATTTGACTCTTCCCGGGTGGCCTCACCTCCTACCAGCACAAGCTACATCACCTAATCCAGTAGTTCTAAACCTTGGCTGTTATTGTGGTCACTTTGGAAGCTTTAAAACTGCTGATGCCTGGGTTCTGCTTTTGGAGATACTGGACTTAATTGGTCTAGGGTGTGGCCTGACCTTTGGGAATTTTAAAATCTCTCCAGGTGATTCTAACTGCAAACACAGTTGAGAATCATTGATCTGATCTGATCAATCTTCATCTCCTCTAAATTTATTGTAGTCTTAATGAATCATGAATCCTCTATTTTTTTCCTTCCTTTCAAGGTTATAACCTCAGCATGACCTTGAGCCTATCCCTTCCCTTCATGAGAGAGATTAACCACATCCTTGGTTAATCAATCATTCTCTCTCTCCCACTCTCACTCCTTTTCCACCTCTCTGACTCTCTCTCTCTCTCTCTCTCACACACACACACACACACACACACACAATTTCTGTGATTCTCTCTCCTTCATCTACATGTTCAGTAATAAGTGGTTCCTGTTCTCAAGGAATTTGACCAAAACTGAATGGTACCATCAGTCTCCTTCATCTAGAGACAAAACTTTGGAGCCATATTTTATTCTAATCCATCTTTCACACCCCTTACATCTATTCATGTAGCTATTAAATCCTATAACTTGTATGCTCAGAATAGATCTTGCATGTTCTCTCTCCATCTTTTAAATGCTATTTTCAACATCTAATTATGTATCATCCATGGAATCTCTAGGTATCTTATTTGAATGAAGAAGGCATTAATACCTCTACACTTGCCTCTGGTTCTTCAGCCTTCCTATCTCAACTTCTTCTCAACTCCCAGCATACATATTTTTACTGTTGCATTCTCAAGTTAAATAACCTTTCTACTGAGCTCTATACTCATAGTTAAATCCTCTATATTTGCATATAAGTTGATTCTAAAAGTAAAAAATAAATTAATTGCATGATAGTTTTATGATTATGCAGATCAATAATTGCTGTATCAAGTAATCTGTTATGAGTATTTTCTTTCTAATAACTTTTGTTGTTTTCCCTAGAGTTTCTAGTGTCCTCTTCTCCCCATCCCTTGCATTATATACCATTATGATATCCT
Source organism: Kogia breviceps (assembly GCF_026419965.1). Taxonomy (NCBI): domain Eukaryota; kingdom Metazoa; phylum Chordata; class Mammalia; order Artiodactyla; family Physeteridae; genus Kogia; species Kogia breviceps. The sequence goes on along the minus strand of NC_081322.1, from coordinate 19,763,417 downwards.
TACATTTTTCTATGTCTCAGGCATGTCCTCTAAGTTTGGACATTACCTTATTTTTCCTCCAGAGGTGCTATTGTCCTGTCCTCTTGCTAACTAACTGTCTCCTATTTCTTGCTAAGACTAATCCTCACTGAGGACAAACAACCTACTAGTTCTTCTGTGCAATGGTCAGTCATCCTTAAACTCCCTTCATTGCCTTCTCGGTAGAAGCTGCTATTTACTGGAACTCATGCCTTCCTCTCTCCTGTTTATCAACAGACTCAATAAACTGGGGAGGTAAACTTTCTGAGTTCTGCAAGTCTTTTTTCTGGCTTCACAACTGATAGTTCGGCTGGGCTGATATTTTCCAGACTGAAAATAGGTTTTCCTCAAAACTTTAAAGCCATTGCTTCTACCCTTCATTGCTGGTTTTGAAGAATCTGATACCAACTTGATTCTCATCCTATGTAAGGTAGACAAACTGCTTAAGTCTCTCCCTTAAGCTATGGGAAGTTTTATGATTTCTCCATTCTGTCAATTCTCTGCTGAAAATCTATTCTTCAGATACCGGATCTCATGAATTATTCCTTTATATCAGTATTTTCTCTCATGTTTTTCACCTGATTCCAGTAAAGTCTTCTCTAGTCATCCTAAAATTCCATCTCCCATATAAATATTCTCCCTGTCCTGGTTTATTTTTCTCCTAATCACTCGTCTCTTTCTAATTTACGATATCAGCAAAGTTAAAAAATAAATACATCCATTCTTAAAGAAGATGTGGTACAGGGACTTCCCTGGTGATCCAGTGGTAAAGAATCTGCCTTCCAACACAAGGGACGTGGGTTCAATCCCTGGTCAGGGAACTAAGATCCCACATGCCATGGGGCAACTAAGCCTGAGCACCACAACTACTGAGCTCACATGCCTCAACTAGAGAGCCCACATGCCACAAAGTACAGAGCCCACGGACTCTGGAACCCACGTGCCGCAACTAGAGAGAAACAGTGAAAGATCCTGTGTGCTGCAACTAACACCTGACACAGCCAAAAAAATAAAGAAAACAAATAAATTTTTAAAAAGATATTGTACATATACACAATGGAATATTACTTAGCCATACTAAGGAACGAAATTGTGCCATTTGCAGAGCCGTGGATGGACCTAGAGACTGTCATACAGAGTGAAGTAAGTCAGAAAGAGAAAAATATTGTATATTAACGCATATATATGGAATCTAGAAAAATGGTACAGACGAACTTATTTGCAAAGCAGAAATAGAGACACAGACATAGAGAGCAAACATATGGACCCAAGGAGTGAAAGGAGGGTGGGATAAATTGGGAGATTGGGATTGACACATATACATTACTATGTATAAAATAGATAACTGATGAGGACCTACTGTATAACACAGGGAACTCTATTCAGTGATCTGTGGTGACCTACATGCAAAGGAAATCCAAAAAAGAAGGGGATGTATGTATATGTATACCTGATTCACTTTGTGGTACACACATCCATTCTAGTTTTTTCTCCCCCTCCTGAAGCACACTGTGCAGTCCTCTTTAGCAGATCTGTTGTGGCTCCTTGTAGACCATCAACCTTTGAACAAAAAGACATGGTATCTGCCATCCCCACCCAGTCATAAACACACCTCCAATGCACAATGGTGAGATAAAGACAGCTGACCTTAAATAAAGGTCTCATTTGGAAAAGAGAAGAAAAATCTGAAATATAAACAGCAGTCACTGGTCCATAGCAATGATAAATCCTGCCATGGAGAAATTATAAAAGGGTTGCAGTTTTTGCTAATGATAAGGTCAGTGATGACCCAGAGAGTAAGGTAGAGGAGAAGAAAGATCACTAGAAGAGAGGCATTCAGGGAACTGAGAGACCCCAGTAATGCAAGGATCATCTACCTGGATAATGCTGTAAAAAACACCAGCCAGAAAATATTTCAAAGGAAGCTGCTTTCATTATCCAAGTTAACCAATAGCCCAAGTATATGTGGTGAGGGACAACATTCAGAGTGCATGTGAGCATGTGCTCCCCAATTGTTGTAAAAAAAAAAGAGATTTCTCAAGGGAAAAGGGCTCACAGATGCATTTTCTAACTTCTACGAGAGTTTCTGCTGCATTACAAAATTATCTGGCATTTCCCATCTTTAGAGTTTAAGCTCTTTGAAACAGAGACATAATCTCTGCGTGTCATCTTCATTTTGGTATTCCCAGGCCTAGTACAGCAGTAAGTGTCTAACAAACACCTACTGGGAACTAATGTAAAAATCCATGAGAAAGAGATATCTCTGGTAACCCTCACATCATCATTTTAAGAAACTTCCACCAAAATAATATATCATGAGACCATGAGGATTTGGGGAAGACAAATTCAGAGGGGAATATTCCTCTAGGAATGGATATGTGAAATGGGGAGAACTCCACATTTACATGAATTTGTTTTAGTGTATTTTCTCTGTATTTAGAACAGTTCTGAATCTTTCAAGTATGTGAATCCTTTTGTCATAATAACCAGTGATGTTTTGAAATATCATGTGATTCCAACACATCTTACTCTCACTTCAAAATGAGAAGTGTTTCAAACTGCTTTAATGTCAACTAGACCCAGTTTGGTATTTTTATTTGCTTTTTCTATGAGAGTCATGTTCTTGGTGTAAGAACTTTGCTGATGTGAATGCCGCTAATTTCAGCAGCACCCCACTCAGCCTGTGTGAATGATGTGGAAGTTAGAGCACTGCTCTGTTGTGAGCATCTGGAGCCCTGGCCGCCACAAACAGGGCTCCTCTTCTTCCAGAATGTTCTTGCTCTGCCTACCCAGATGCTCCTGGTCTTTCCTGACTCTGTCCCTTTCATTTCATGATGGATTCCTGGCTTCTCCATGGCTTTACAACGGTCTCTACAAAGTAGAAAGGAAGAGTTGGCAATACCGAGTTAAAAAAAAAAAAATCACTCTAGATAATCTAGATCTTACATGCATTTTCATGGCTTACTTTATGTAATTGGACTGTCAATTATCCTCATCACACTCTAAATTATTACTGTAGCCTAAAAGCCAAACGTTCTTCTCATGGTATTCTGCAAGACTTCTGTAGGAGGAAATTGTTATCTTTCTTAATCTATAGCCAAATATGAGTTTGGTGGTCATCCAGTTCACTCCCTTCATTTAGCAGATGAGGGAGCCAAGGCCCAGGAAAGATCATGGACTTGTCCTCCATTCTACAACCGATGATTATCAGATCTGGGACCTTGTTATGCTACTTCTTCAAATGGACTCAAATATCAATGTCTGGTTCTCTAATCGAGCCCCCTTGAAACATGATGGCGGTTCCTAATTGAATTATTTCAATGGCTAGTACTCTGTTTCATTACTAACAACTACAGTCCAAGTCTTAAAACTCATCTGCAGCTATCTAACCTGCACCATGCTTTCCAGGCCCGTCTCTGAGGAGGGAAGCTGGGGGAGGGCACTGCACAAATAAACAGAACAACACTGGCAGCCTTTGGAGCTTTGCCTCAAGCTAAGCACTGCCAGGAGTGAAAGTCATTAAAGGCCCTTTGCAAAAGTTGTTAAGAAATGTGTAAACAGCCGTGTAAACAACACCAGGTCAGGTCAAGGAAGGAGACTGGCAACTGGGGAGGCCTGGAGGAGAGCCTGCCAAAGTGTGAAATTCCCAGCAGGGAGAAGACATTTGGAAAAACAACTCCATCAAGTTTTATCAACACAAATCATTTCCTAAGTGGTATATTTTATTTAGAGTATGTGTGGCCTACATTTAACAAGGCAAGCTTTTATCAGTCGTAGTTTTTATCACTTCCAGATATCTCGGTTTCTGAATGACTGGCAACGTTTACGGTGTGCTCATTTTTCTGGGCTCTGCTGTCTAAACACACCACGGGTGATGCTCTCGGCGTGGAGAGCGGCAGTGCCCCGCACACAGGCTTCCTGGTGGCTGGGATGTGTGGCTCAGGCCTTGCACATGCTGAACTGTAAACAAGCGTGGGCCTGGGGTTCTAATTTTAAGCCTTAGAGAAAACAGACATACTAATAATCATAGCGGTTAGAGAAACACCCACAAGTAGGCTGCGTTATGAAATCCCAGTTTCTCTGCCACTGGAAAGGCTTTGGCATTTTCTTTTTTGAAGAGGTTGATGCTACAAGAAAGTGATTTCATGCATAACTTCCTTGACCTTCTCTGGAATAGTGTCAATGGGCCAAGACATTCAAGGGAGTGGTGTTGAATGTGAAAAAGTGTTTTCTCCCTGTGTGTGACTTTGTCCTCATGTGGAGAGGAATTACATGAAGATGAGAGGGCAAGTCTTATGCAGATAACTGCCAGGAACCCAAATTCTTCTGTTTTCCCATCCAGATTCTTTCCTCCCTGGACATTAAAGAAACTCTTTCTGTGTGGCCTCGTTTTTACTCTTCTTCTACCAGTGTTTTCTTCCTCTGTCTCTTTTTCTTAAAATGAATTTATTTATTTTTGGCTGTGTTGGGTCTTTGTTGTTGCCCGGGCTTTTCTGTAGTTGCGGCAAGCAGGGGCTACTCCTCGTTGCGGTGCAAGGGCTTCTCACTGTGGTGGCTTCTCTTGTTGTGGAGCATGGGCTCTAGGCGTGCAGGCTTCAGTAGTTGTGGCACGCGGGCTCAGTAGTTGTGGCTAGAGGGCTCAGGCTCAGTAGTTGTGGCGCACGGGCTTAGTTGCTCCGCGGCATGTGGGATCTTCCCACACCAGGGCTCGAACCCGTGTCCCCTGCATTGGCAGGCAGGTTCTTAACCACTGTACCACCAGGGAAGTCCTTTTCTCTGTCTCTTTTGTCCACCAATAAAGCCCATCTCCTCAGCCTGGTTGTTCAGGTTTTGCCCTGATTTAGGAGGGCTAGCCCTCTGAGTACACTCCTGTGTACTCTCTGAACCACAGTTGTACATGGAAATTTCTTCCACAGTGGTTTCCCCATTGTCTATCATACTGAATATAAAGTGAAGCCCTTTCAAATACATATACATCATAGTAAATTTCTGTATCTCTTAAAAATAGTGGGAGAAGTTTGCACTAAATTCACAGGGTATTTTTGAGCTTCTCTGATTTAAAATATAGACTCTCTACCCTATGAAGATTCCGCCTTGTGGATACAACTCAAAGAGACATGCCTTCCCCCGCCCAGGACAGCTGAAAACAGAGTTCATTGAGGGGCCAGGCTATTATGGATGCCCTTGAGAGAGAAATAAATCATGGTCAGATCTTCACCATGAACCCCTGACTGAAAGTCACCATGGTGGATTTTCAGAAAAGAAGGCATTACTTTGTAACCAAGCTGTTTCTCACAAGTGCAGCTCTGCATGGCTGTCACCAGGGGGCCAGCATTAGAGATTTCTTTGTTTAGTGATGACTTTTTATTCACCAGAGTAATGCAAGGAGGGACCAGTATTTTACAATTATACCCCACATGGCACATCATGTTTTCTTCTTCCCGCATGGCACAGGGACTGTTCATTCCTCCAGAAACCCATATTAAGTGTTAGTAAAATACTCTATGAATTATTTCCTCCACAGAAAATTTAGTTATTTCTTTCTTTGCATTTCTATTCTTAATGATATAATTATAGAATAGTCTATTCCAATTAATGATCACAACTAACATTTTTTCAGCACTTAGTATTTGTCAGGCAGTGTCAAGTACTTACCTATATTTTACTGTTTTTAAAATATCTCATTTAACCCGGTTAAGGTATATGATTCAGTGTTTTTTAGCACATTCACAGAGTTGTACAATTATCATTCCTATTTAATTTTAAAATATTTTCATCACCCCAAAAAGAAACCCAGAACCTGTTAACAGCATGCCCGCACTCACATCTCCAGAGCCAGGCAACTACCAATTATCTTTGTCTCTGGGGATTTTTTGGACCCGTCATACAAATGGAATCATACAATGTGTATGTAGCCTTTTGTGTCTGGCTTATTTCACTTTTTATAATGCTTCTAAAGTTCATCCATGTTGTAGCATCTATTAGTCCTCTCTTAAGGCTTAGTAATATTCTATTGTATGGACACACCACACCCATTAATCAATTGAGTGGCATTTGGTTTGTTTCCACATCTGGGCTATTTGGGAGAGTGCTGCTATGAAATTCATGTACACTTTTTTGTGAAGATGTGTGTTTTCTTTTCTCTTGGGTATATATCTATCTAGGAATGGGACTGTTGAGTCCTATAAAACTTTTTAACATTTTGAGAAACTGCCAATCTTCTTTCCAAAGATGCTGTACCATTTTACAATCCACCAGCAATATTTGAGGGTTTCAATTTTTCCATACCCTCTCCATACTTGATCTAATTGATTATAGCCATCTAAATTTGTGTGAAGTGATATCACATTGCAATTTTGATTTGCATTACTCTAATGACTAAAGATATTGAACATCTTTTTATGTGCTTATTGTCTACTTGTGTATTTTTTTTGAGAAATGTCTATTCAAATCTTTTTCCTATACTTTAATTGGGTAATCTGTCTTTTTATTATTGGGTTGTAAGAGTTCTTTTAAATATTCTGGATACAAATTCTTTATCAGATATATGATTTGCAAACATTTTCTTTTATTCCATGGATTGTCTTTTCACTGTCCTGATGGTATCATTAGTGGTACAAAAATATTTTTTAATTTTGATAAACTATAATGTATCTACTTTTTCTTTTATTACTTGTGCATTTGATGTCTAAGAAAGTATGGCCCAATACAATATCAGAAAACTTTTACTCCTATATTCTCTTCTAAGAGTTTTATAATTTTAGCTATTACATATTAGGTCTATTTTAGGTTTAAAATCATCCATTTTAGATTAATTTCTGAGTATGGTGTGAGGTAGGAATCCAACTTCTTTCTTTTACATGTGGAAAAGCACCATTTGTCTCAGCATCGTTTGTTAATAAGACTATTTATTCCCCATTGACTTATCACGCTTACTGAAAATCAGTTTGCCATAAATGTGTTTATTTTTAGAAACTCAGTTCTGTTCCATTGATCTGTATGTCTATCCCTCCCAGTACTATTATGTCTTGATTGTCATAGTTTTCCATCTCTAGAAGTGTGTCTCTTCCAACTTTGTGCTTTGTGCTTTCAAGATTGCTTTGGCTACTCTGTGTCCCTTACATTTCTATTTGAATTAGGGGATCAGCTTGTCAATTTCTGCATAAAGTCAACCTGGATTTTGAAGGGAATGAGTTGAATCTGTATATCAATTTGATGTGTATTGTCATCTTAACAATATTAACTCTTCTGATACATGAACATGAAATTCTTTCCATTTACTTATCTTTCTTATTTCATTAACAATACTTTATGGTTTTCAGTGTACAAATCTTGTACTTCTTTTAAGTTTATTCGCAAGTATTTTATTCTTTTTGATGCTATTGTAAATGGAACTGTTTTCTTAATTTCATTTTCAGATTGGTATATTGTTAGTATATTGAAATGCAATAACTTTTGTATATGGATTTTATATCATAAACATATTGATCTCATTTATTAACTCTAATAAGTTTTGTGTGTGTGTGGATTCCTTAGAATTTTCTATATACAAGGTCACATTATTTGTGCAAAGAAAATAGTATTACTTCTTTCTTTCCGATCTTAATGTCTTTTTGTTCCTTTTTTTGCCGAATTGCCCTGGCTGAAACCTCGAGTATAATATTGAATTGAAGTGGCAAAAGTGAACACCCTAGTCTTGTTCCTGATATTAAAGGAATGGTTTTGGTCTTTCACCATTAAGTATGATGTGAATGGGAATTCTTGATAGAAGCCCGTTTTCAGAATGAAGAATCTCTCTTCTATTCCTCATTTGTCAAGAGTATTTATCTGGAAAGGGAGTTTGAATTTATAAATGCTTATTCTGTAATTATTGAGATGATTATGTGGGTTTTTAAATTTTATTTTATTAAAATTGAGTACTCTATCAATTGATTTTCAGATGTTAAATAATCTTCTATTCCTGAGACAAATCCCATCTGGTCATGGGTGTATAATCCTTTATAAATGATGTTGGATTTGGTTTGGTAGTACTAGGTTGAAGATATTTGTACTTTATATTCATAAGGAATATTGGCCTTTAGACTTTTTTATTGTGCTATCTCTGTCTTATCTCGGTTTCAGGGTAATAGTGACCTCATATAATGTGTTGAAAAGTGCTCCCTCCTGTTTGTTGGAAGAGTTTGTGAAGAATTTGATATTAATTCTTCCTTAAATGTTTGGTAGAATTCATCAGTAAAGCCATTCTTTTCCTGAGAAGTTTTATAACTACTAATTCAATCCCCTGGCTTGTTATATGCCTTCAGATTTTCTATTCTTCTTAAGTCAGTTTCAATAATGTATGTTTTTCTAGAAAATTTTCCATTTCATCTATGTTACCTAATTTGTTGGCATATAATTGCTCATAGTATTCCCTTTTAATTTTTTTTTTGTAGGGTGGGTATCAAAGTCCTCTCTTTTATTCCTTGATCTTAGTAATTTAAATCTTCTCTCTTTTTTCTTGGCCAATCCAGTTAAAGCTTAATTAATTTTCTTGATATTTTGGGGGAACCAACTTCTGGTTTCATTTTTTTGTTTGCTTGTTTATGTCTGTCTAACTTTTTATCCCCTTCCTTCCACTTGGTTTGGATATGGTTTGCTCTTCTTTTTCTAATTTCTAAGGTAGAAGGTTGGGTTAAATTGAAATCTTTCTTCTATTTTAATATAGAGATTTACAACTATACACTTCCCTTTAAGCACTATTTTAGCTGCATCTGGTAGATTTTTTATGTTTTATTTACATTTTCATTCATCTCAAAATATTTTCAAAATTCTCATGTGATTTATTTTTCTTTGATTCACTGGTTATTTAAGAGTGGTTTGTTTAATTTCCACATATTTGTGAATTTCCAAATTTCCTTCTGTTATCGATTTCTGATTTCTTTCCATGTTGTCGGAGAACATATTTTGTGTGATTTCAATCCTTTAGATTTATTAAGACTTGTTTTATGGCCTAACATATGGCCTATCCTGGACAGTGTTCCATGTGGACTTAAGAAAAATGTGTATTTTACTGCTGTTGAGTATTTATAGATGCCTGTAATGTCTAGTTGATATATAACATTGTTCAAATATTTTATTTCCTTATTGGTCTTTTGGCCAGTTATTTTATGTATTATTGGAAGTGAGGTGTTGAAGTTTCCAACTTTTATTGCAGAATTCTCTCTTTCTCCCTTAAACTATGAGTTTTTGCTTTATGAATTCTGGAGCTCTGTTATTTGGTGCATATATGTTTATAATTATTATATCTTCTTGAAGAATTGTCACTTTTATCATTATAAAATGCCTTTCTTATCTCTAGTAACAACTTTGTCTTAAAATCTATTTTGTATCTATCAGTATAGCCACTGCAGCTATCTTTTACTTACTGTTTTCATGACATATCTTTTTTATCCTTTGACTTTTAACCTATTTGTCTTTGACTCTCAGGCAAATCTCTTGTAGACAACATATAGTTAGGTCATATTTTTTATTTATTCTGCCAATTTCTGCCTTTTGATTGAAATGTGAATTTACACTTAATGTAATTAATGATATAGTAGGATTTACATTTGCCATTTGTTTTCCATATATGTCTTATGTATTTTTTGTTCTCTATGTCTCTATTACTGCCTTCCTTGCCTTAAATAGATATTTTATAGTTTGTCTTCTTTATTCTTGTCATTATTTTATTATATTTTTATTTATTTTCTTAGTAGCTGCCCTAGTGGTTAACATCTTATCTTATAACAGTCTAGTTCATATTAATAACAACTTAGTTTAAGTAACATTAAAAAACTGTTGCTAAGTAACTCCATTGCCTTCCCCCTCCCTGGTGCTATTATGTTTATGTAAATTACATTTTCATACAATACATGCCCATCAAAACAAATTTATAATCATTGCTTTTTGCAGTTGATTTTTAAGTCAGGCAGCAGAAAAATAAGAGTGACAAACAAAAATATACATTTATGTTGTAATTGTCTTTGTGTTTTGACAATTTGATTATGATGTGTCTAGGAGTGGACCTCTGAGTTTATTATACTTAGAATTTGCTGAGCTTCTTAGATATGTAGATTAATAGTTATCATCAAATTTGGAGTATTTTCAGCCATTGTATCTTTAAACAGTCTTTCTGCCCCTTTATTTCTCTCTTTCTTTTCTGATCTCTCCTTCCTTTCTGGAACTCTGATTTTGTGTTTGGTATGCTTGTCTGTGTCTCATAAGATGGTGTCCTAAGGCTCACCATAGGCTCCATTCCATTTTTTTCATTCTTTCTTCTTTTCATTCTTTGAACTTGATAATCTCAATTGACCTGGTTTTAATTTATTGATTCGTTCTTCTTCCAGTTCAAATCTGCTTTAGAGCCACTCATTTGAATTTTCATTTGACTTATTGTTCTTTTAAACTCCAAACTTCTATCAGATTTGTTTTTATTTCTTTCTGTTTATTGGTATTCTCTATTTGGTGACATACTGCTCTCTACTTTCCTTTTACTCTTTGGGCATGATTTACTTCACTTCTTGAATATATTTAAGATATTTTATTTAAAATCTTTGTCTGCCAAAACCAACTTCTGGGCTTTCTCAGGAACAGCATCTGTTGACCATTTCTTTTCATTATTTGCTACTCTTTCTTGTTTTCTTGCACTTTTTGGGGGTTGAAAACTAGACATTTTAAACAACATAACATGGCAACTCTGGAAATCAGACACCCCCTACTCCAGGATTTGTTGTTGCTGCTGGCTGTTTATCTAGTAAGTTTCCTGAGCAAATTGTGTAAGTGTGTATTCTCTTTCATGTGTGACCACTGAAGTCTCTGCTCAGTTAGTTCAGTGGTCAGCTAATGATTGAATAGAGATTTCCTTAAATACCTGGAATCAGTAAGTCTTCTAGCCTTTGCCAAGGGGCTCTGTGTGTATTTGGGGGCACACATTCAACACTCAGGAAGGCAATTTACAATTCTGACCTGACTTTGCATCCCTGTTTGTGTGGCATCTCAAGTCATCCAGACGTGAGAGCTTAGGACTTTCTCAGGCATTTCCCTGGGCATTTCCATAGCCTTACACATGCACATGACCTTCAAGATTCCCAGGAATAGTCAGACCTGCTTAAAGCTCCCTGTGAATATCTCATTCTCCAGTTTTTCTTATAAGTGTTTTGGTCAGATTCTTTTTTGCTCCAACTATTATCACTGCCTCAGGTAATGGCAATGTTAACAATTGTTGTTAATTATTTCTGACAAATGCTCCCAGGATGCTGTTCGTACTGAGGTCAAGCACTTTGAGTGGGAGTTTTCAGGAACTATCAGACAGCTCAGATAAAGACAGTTCTTTGAGACTGATGCTTCTGAGGAGATCCAAACCTGTTCTGACCCCTCTAGTGCCTGCTAGGCTACTATTTTTCACAGTGATCATGGTTGTGAGACTGCTGGTTTTCAAGGCTATTCCAGAGGTGAGAAGAGGATGATGAGAGTAGGGCAAGTTCAAACATCACAAAACCTGCTGTTTTTAACCCAAATTCAGATTTTCAAAAATTTTCCATAGATTATTGCAAATCTTTGGTTAATTTCCAGAGTTCTGAAAAATTTGTTTTTGATGGTTTTGGGCAATGTACGCCTTGCTTTTATGTTGGAGCAGCCCTTTGGAGGTCCTTACTCCACCATTCCCACTAATGTTCACTCTCCTCTTGCCTTATAATAGAATATTCTTGACCTAAAAATATTGTTTAGAAAATTCCTGACCATAAAGATTTTAAATTATTTGCAAACAATTAAATGATTTGTATAACCAATGTAATTGTATTATTCTCCTTTTCTGTCAGCTTGTTCTTTGATTTTTTTTACCCTACAAAACATAGGTTTTCTTTATCTCTCCAGCTTTCCACATTTATCTAAGGATGATAAGAAACAACAAAAACTTACAACATTTGCTTTGTGCCAAGCACTGTCCAAGACACTTCACAAATAATAACTCATAAGATCCTATGATATAGGTGTTATTATGACGCCTGTTGTAGTCATGAAAATGCCTAGGCACAGGAAGGTTAAATAATGCATTCAAGGTCATGCTGTTAGTAATAGACAGAGCTGGGTCTTGAAATGAAGCAGCCCTAGCTCTTAGCTCTTAACTAGGACACTATACTGAAGACAAATTAACCAGTCTAAAGGTTGACATTTAGATTTTTAAAAAATACAACACTATTTACTTTTGTTATTTTTAGGGCTACAATGACCTTGGCTGAACAAAAGGTAACATCTACTTATTTGCTGTCCTCCACACGACAGGCCTATAAAAATGTCCACTGTGGAAAATGTAATGAAGGAGCAACATCAACCTACTGATGTTATCTAAGATGTGATTGTGCTCTGTGATACAGTGTAAGCATATGCTATATACATTAAAAAAAAAAGTCAAAGGTACAGATACAAATTTTGGCATTTGAATCTTGACTCTATTCCAAGTCTTCTGAAGCTGTGTGTAAAATTCTACATGCTGCAGTGATATATATATATATATATATATATATATATATATATATATATATAGAGAGAGAGAGAGAGAGAGAGAGAGAGAGAGAGAGAGAGATTTTTTGCGGTATGCGGGCCTTTCACTGTTGTGGCCTCTCCCGTTGCAGAGCACAGGCTCCGGATGCGCAGGCTCAGTGGCCATGGCTCACGGGTCTAGCCGCTCAGCGGCATGTGGGATCTTCCCAGACCGGGGCACGAACCCGTGTCCCCTGCATCGGCAGGCGGACTCTCAACCACTGCGCTACCAGGGAAGCCCAGATTCATATTTTTTAAAGAGTGATTTTATAGAAAGTTGGCACCAGAAAATAAGGTTCTGTTTCATTATTTTGACATATAAAAGTTTACTGAGGTCACAACATATTCTCTTTTGGAAAAAAAAGCACATGGTGAAATACACGATTTATTGGTAAAGTCACAGTAGCACTTTTTCTGTGTAAATTTCTCACAGTCCATCCAAAATATATTTGAGATGACTTCTAAATACGGCTGACTGATGAATAGATTAACATGAATAAAGCATGCCAGTCTTTAAGTTTCTAGCTCTCAAATAACATTGCTAATCATTTAGCCACATAGGGCCTGCTTTATTTTTAAAATTCTTCTATACATGCTTTGCAATCAACACTTCTCTTTCAAAGGCCTTGTTTTACTCCTTTTATTAAAACACCCTCTGTGTGATGGCTGGCTGAGAGTTTCCCTACCTCCCAAACCTCTTCTCTTTAGAAGAGGGTGCATGTACTTTTTTCCATCAAAACTAACAACATAATGGAGGTGTTGATGTTTTTCAAACACTAACATTGAGCAAGTCTTGAAATAACTGACCTACAGTTGATTTTGGCCAATTAAACAAGTTACAGCTTACCTCTCTGATTTGGTGTTAAGTCACTGTAAACCTCAAGGATCTTTTGAGTAGAGAAGCAAACCTGGAAAAATATTTGCACTTATAGGTTAAGTCAAAATCTATACTCCCAGAACCCTCCCTTTGAGGAAACCCAGAAATTTCAATAACATAAACTTTGTTTATAGGTAAGAATTATGATAAATTATACCTGAAAAGGATTTTATCACCTAGCTCAAGCTCTTTTGATGAATGAGGAAACTGAGGCCCAAGTAGGCGATGAACTTGTCCAAGTTTACACAATTCAGTCACACGTGAAATATGGCTGCTCTAGGCTGGCTTCCTAGGACACCATTAGGAGCCTTGGAGGCAATATTCCTCTGCCTTAATCATCCCAGGGCCGGGTACCAGGCAACCAGAGACCACCCCTATAGCCCTGAGTCCGCCGAAATTCTTCAAACTAACCAATCCTGAACTGTTCACCCAGCCCTGCCTTGCCTTTCTTGAGGAAATCTCAATAAAGTTCACAGCCTAAGCTCTCTCCTCAGGCCCATCTTCCGCCTCCTGACCACACTGGGGTTTATCTGCGTGGCTCTGTGTGCCTCCTGTCTCTAGGACCTGTGAATAAAATAAACTTTATTTTTTTCCTGAGCCTCTCCTCTGTCTCCTCTCATGACCGGATCTGAATGGCCACCTCCTAAAAGGGTATAAAACACTCCCTGTTTCTTAGAGATGGAAGCTGCTGGAAACTGTGGTTACACTCCTTCTTTTTCACCACTCCTGCTTTCCCCAAGAGTCCAAAAGATAACATCCCACTTGTGCCTCCTGACTCAGGCACTCGGGTCTCAGTTGTCACGACAGACTAGAGGTAGGATAGGAGTTTGACTACAGGTAGAAGAGGAGGTTACTCACCAGCAGGACTGCTGGTCTCAGGATAAACAAAGCGAACAAGGGAAGAACAACCCCTGGCTGTAGTCAGAAGTGGTGAAGTCCATGCGAGGTAACTACACAGCTGTCATTGTCTGCAGTAAATGCCCTCATCCCCCCCAACTCCCTCCCACACTGCGGATTTGTCACTTGATGCAGCTTGAAGGGAAGACAGCACATTACTCTTGCGTGTGCCAACAGCAAGACTCTGAACACTACCACCGAGACACAGCTCTCCACCAATTTCCGTTTTCCCAGGGGCTGCTGATGGGTTTCCTTCAACAGAAAATTGTTACTATATGTAGCCCTTACCAGGTCAGCACTGTTGTTTTGGAGGTGGGTGGATATCTTTTTGGTCTCTAATAGGAAAGAGCTTCTTGCCTGCAGCATGATGTGTATGTAGAAGAAAGAGTATGGACCTTGCAGACAGACAGACTTGTTCACATCCAGCTGTGTGATCTCCAACCATTCTTTAGCCTTTCTGAACCTCAATTCCCTCATCTGCAAAATAGAGAAAATCATACCCTATTGTGAAGAATTGCACTGTGGATCAAATGAAATGTTATATGGTTATATGAAATGTTATATGGACTGTTAATTATGCATATAGTCTGCAACACAATAGACCATTAATCTATGAATGTTCTGTTCCCTTCTCACTGGTCATGTAGAGTGTAGAGTTCCTTCCCATCCGTGGGAAAGAGTGAGGAAAGCGGGGAGAGAAAGAGAGCAAGAGGTTACTCCCTCTAAGGACAACTCATTTCTATGACTTAAGGACATCGTCATTGCCTTTTGCATCAGTCGCTTGAGAGTAGATCAACAATGCTAAAGCTCCTTCATGCCAATAGGTTCCAAGAAAAAGATCTCTGGGGACTAAAAAACTGCTATGCATTATCAGGATAGGAAACTATAGCAGTAAGAATGATAGTAGGTTTACCATGTAAATGCTGGGGTATAATCAAATCCCTGTTCCATAGGTACCCCACAAATGACTCATTTCATATATATATATATATATATATATATATATATATATATATATATATATATAGTGTGTGTGTGTGTGTGTGTGTGTGTGTGTGTGTGTGTGTGTGTGGTACGCGGGCCTCTCACTGTTGTGGCCTCTCCCATTGCAGAGCACAGGCTCCGGACACGCAGGCTCAGCGGCCATGGCTCACGGGCCCAGTTGCTCCGCGGCATGTGGGATCTTCCCGGACCAGGGCATGAACCCGTGTCCCCTGCATCAGCAGGCGGATTCTCAACCACTGCGCCACCAGGGAAGCCCTCATTTCATATATTTGTGCCAAATATGCATCATGAGATAGGTGTCTATTTACCAGCATGTTTCCAAGTTACAGAAGAGCAAAAAGTTTTCCTACCTAGCTAGAGAATCAACTTCTTTTCCTACTCCTGTAAATCTTGAACTATTTTATTATAATAGTACTTATGCATTATTTAAGATTTTAAGTAATTATTCTTAATTTTAGTTTTTAAAAAGCAAAAATTATAAAAAGGTAACCAAAACGTTATTTCATGACATAACTATTTTCAGAGTCTATTCTCTGTACTGCATTCTTACATATAACCTAGATTTTACATATCCCTAAACAGCTATTCACATACTACTTGATCATTAACTGTTATATAAAAAAAGTAACCCCTTTCCTTTGTAAATGTGGGCTTCAGTGTCTTTATGTCAAGCTGCTCCTCTAGAGGGTAAAAGTCTGAAACTTCACCTAGATCACACCCAAGTTCAGAACTTCTCTGTTGTTATTTTTTGCCTTTCGTCCTTTCAGGTCAGAATCTAGGTTAATTTTCATCTCCTTAAACCTGCCTAGCTCATCAGCCACTGAGACTGGCAAGGATGGACTTACATTCCCCCCAAAACTGAGAGCAGCACCCTGACCAAGAGCTACCAGAGGCAGCGGGTCCTGGAAGGAGCCGGCAGAGCACAACCGAGCTGCACGCATGAGCGGCGTCCAGCCTTACCCCAGGCTCACCACAAGGGTGTTCAGAGTATCCCCTGGAAATAACATCCTGCAACCTGCCATTGGCCATAGCACACTGAGTTGGATAAAGGATCAGAGCTGATGACGAAACGTGGCAGGACCAGGCTTAGCCCAGGCAGCCAGGCCCAAGCAGATACTGGGGCGGATAAACAACAGTGCAGTACCTTCGAAGCTCACTCTCCGCCTTCCTCCTAGCTAACATACTACAGAGCTTCTGTCAGAAAAATGGACCAGACAGGGCGTTGCTCACACTCTGAATCACAGAAACCATATTATAGAAGGTTTATGAAGATCCTATGAAAGTGAACTAAGTTTTCAAAATTTTGCAAACTTTAGCAGTGGAAATGTCAGTCTGCTCATTATTTTTTGTTGTTCTTAGTTGTTGTTGTTATTTTGAATCCTGAAAATGTGAGGGAATCCTGAAAGAGAAGCATCTTTGTTTTGACCAAATGCCAGGTATAGGTTTTCTACATCCCTACACTGTTAGTGATTCATTTCATTTTCTATATTTCAGCTGTGAACCACACTGAAGCAGCAACCACAGTCAGTAAAAACTTGATGGTAAATAGTGGACATTATTTTACTTTCATGGCAAAGAGAAAATAGCCATGGAGCTACAATCAGATTCCAACCCAAAATTAATGTTGGGTTGAAACAAAATTGTTTATACAAATATTTTTAAAGTTCCATGTATTTTAGCCATTTTTAATATAAGATTTCAAATTTTTCATTTGCTCAGTGTTTACTCCTGTTTATAGTTCTTAAATGTTCTTTATTAATAATCAATCCAATAGTCAAGAAAAGTACAAACTTTTACAGTTTTCCAGATTCAGTGAAAGTACTTTGAAGCTGGGGGATAAGGTAGATAGTTGTCTCTATTTAAGTAAACATCAGTTGGGTACCTAGTATGTACAAAGCAACATCAGAGCTTTCTGAGGGGATGGAGGTATAAAATACTTGGTTCCTTCACTTGAGAAGATTATTATCTAGTGGTGAAAACAAGTCAACACATAATACTATCTTAAGGCTGACAATGGCAAAAGCCACAAGAGAGATACTTTGCTATTATGTATACAACATGGTATTGGATTCAAAGGAGACCAGAAAAGCTAAAAGGTTCTGCCATGTTGATAGCTCTGACTCCACCACCTCCAGTCTCCTGTGATGTTCAAAAATATTTTGAATTAATGAGGATGTCAGAGAGTGCATTGATCTACCCAAAACTGCTTGCCTAACTCACAAGTTCTTGTAGATCCCATGTGACAGTAAGCAATTTGGTTATACATGTTTCCTGATCATTCTCATTGACTTCTGTTAGACTGGCAGACATAACTGGGAAAAGCTGTTACAGGGCAGGATGCTTGGAAAATGCTGCCATAATGACCTTTAAAATACTAGAACAGACGCTGGGATATATACACAATAAATGGAAAACCAAGGAAACTATCTGTGTGATTTAGGCAAAATGACAATTCTGCCTCTAAATACATGAGATATCTGACTTGAATTACTTGGGTAATTGGTAAGGTTGCATTAAGCCAGGAGATAATCCACAGGTCTGCAATAATAATGGAGGAAAGAGCAAGAGTACTACACGTTAGATCTTTTATTCATTCAACATAGTTTTGTGGTGGTGTGCTAGTAAAGGTTTAACAACTGGCAATGGGGAAGCAGAAGAGAGCCCTGATCTGTAACATTTACTCATTTCTGTATTATAAATACTCCTACAACAGTCAATTTAAAGCTGTCAGTGTGAAGTCATTGAACACAGAGTTGGGATAACACAGTAGCACTGCATTATGCAGTATATCCCACCTACAGATACAGTAGACATAACCTCAAGACCACAGATAATAAAGTATAATAATCAGGAAATGACTTTCAGTATTTACCTTTGTTTTAAATAAAATTTACTTAATTTTTAATAATGGCTGTTTAATAATCAGCTTGCAAGATTCCTAGGAATTTAACAATTTTTCTTCATGATCCAGTAAGAGTAGGCTCCATCACACCACTGCTGTCAGGTACCAGGCACTGTGCTACATGCTGGTAACATATTGGAGAGAGACCTATTTCCTGTCCGTATGGAGATTCCCTTCCACTGAGGCAAATAGATTAAGATGAATGGTATTTAACGTATGATAGCGATGCATGCTATAAAAAAGAAATAACAGGAAGCCCAGTCTTTTGTTGAGGGTTAAGGATGGGGAATAGTTAGGGAAGGCAACCTTAAGGGAGTGACATTTGAACCGAGCCTTGAAAGATGAGTAAGAGGCTAAGTAAGGCCAAGACTGAGAAAAATGGGAAAAGCATTCCAGAGGAGGGAAGAGCTTACCCAATGACCCTGTGTAAGAACAGCCTTGACATGGCTAAATAGTAGTGAGCAAAGGAGAGAGAGGCAAGGTGGATGAGGTGGTTCATGGACAGATCATGCAGGACCTCTTGGGCCACCCCCTCACCCACAAAGATTTTGGTCTTTCTTAAGAATGGGCAAGCTCTGAAGAGTTTACATGGGGGAAAGGGGTTCGAGTTTCTATTCATTTTTAGGAAGATTACTGGTTCTGCTAGGGGGAGAAGGGATTTCAGTGAGCAACAGTGGAAATACGAGGCTACTGCAGTATTTCCGATGGGAGAGGTTAGCGGTTTAGGTTAAACTGTTAGCAATGGAGAAAGAGAAATGGACGCAAGATCCATTTTGAAGACAGAATTGACAAGACCTGTCGTGGAAGAGAAAGCTCATGATAACCGATATCTGTGTTTCTTCTCCTTGTCTTGGGCACGTGACTAAATGACATTTTCCAACCTTCTTTGACATTAGGTGGGGATATGTGACCGAGTTCTGGCCAGGGAAGTACACATTGCTATGCACAAAACTTCCAGACATGGCCTATAAGAAATCTGCTGCAGCTAATCCTCTATTTTTTTACCCCTTCCATGGTTACCTTGGAGAGCAAATGCTGAACATGGCAGGTCTACAGCATGGAGGGAGCTTTGGACCCTAAGCGACTGTTCTGAGAGTCATCCAATTCATATTGGACAGCTATGTAAGCAATAAATTAATTTTTATTGCGTAACGCCACAGAGATTTGCATAGGGGTGAGGGTGAAGTGTTGACTTAGGGGGTTGTTTATACATAGGAGAGGAGGATGTCAAAGATAACCATGGATTTCCAGCATGAGCAACTGCATGAGTTCTCTATATATTTAATTTGAGATGCCTGTGGAAAAACAAAAGTCAGACATATCGAGGCACAAGTGAAAATAAGAATCTCAAAGGAGGAAGTCAGTTTGCCATAAATATTTGAGAGTTATCACCATATAAACAAGATCACTACTTTGCATGACCTCAGTGGCCTATGTGGAGTTGTGTGTACACAACATACATGAATTTATGTAGGTGGTATATATAACCAGGATAGAGGAGGAAATCTTCTAAAAAGAGAGAAAAGAGTGAAAAAAAGTTCAAGCATAGAACCTTAAAGCTCTCCAATATTTAAAATGAGTATATA
Source organism: Kogia breviceps (assembly GCF_026419965.1). Lineage (NCBI taxonomy): Eukaryota > Metazoa > Chordata > Mammalia > Artiodactyla > Physeteridae > Kogia > Kogia breviceps. The sequence goes on along the minus strand of NC_081322.1, from coordinate 19,743,574 downwards.
ACCTGAGGTATCCCAAAATAGCCTGAGCAAATAGAGCCAGAAAGGAAGGACTGTGTGTTGTTAGGACAGCTATTGTATATGGGTTAACTCCGGCTGCCATAACAAAATACTACAGACTGGATGGCTTAAACAACAGACATTAATTTTCTCACAGTTCTAGAGGCTGAGGAGGCCAAGATCAAGGTACTGGCAAGGTAGGTTTCTTTCTAAGGCCTTGTTTCTTGGCTTGTAGGCAGCCACTATCTCACTGTACGCTCACATGATCTCTTCTTCTTCTTTTTTTTTTTTTTTTTTTTTTGGCGGTACGAGGGTCTGTCACTGTTGTGGCCTCTCCCGTTGTGGAGCACAGGCTCCGGACGGACGTGCAGGCTCAGCGGCCATGGCTCACGGGCGCAGCCACTCCGCAGCATGTGGGATCCTCCTGGACTGGGGCACAAACCCGTGTCCCCTGCATCGGCAGACAGACTCTCAACCACTGCACCACCAGGGAAGCCCTTGACCTCTTCTTTGTACATGCCCATACTCATGCTCAGACACTAGACACAAAGCTCTCTAGTGTCTCTTCTTATAAGGGCATTAATCCCATCAGAAGGGCCCCACCCTCATGATCTCATCTAACCCTAATTACCTCCCAAAAGTGTATCTCCAAATACACCACACTGGGGGTTGGGCTTCAACATATGAATTTGGTGGGAAACACATTTAGTCCATAACAGCCAAATTAAAAAGTTTTCCAAGAAAGAGGTCAATCATGCCCCAAACTGAGAAGTAGTCAAGAAAGATGAGGACTGAAATTGTCCATTGGATTTACCAACACAGCTGGTACTAGAAACTTTAGCAAAAGCAACATCAGTGAAATGATGGGAATGCAAGTAAACTTGGAGTTGACTGGGAAACAAATATGGTACCAGGCACACCTTGGAGATATTGGGCATTCTGTTCCAGACCAGCACGATAAAGAGAATATTGCAATAAGGTGAGTCACACGAATTTTTTGGTTTCCTAGGGCATATAAAAGTTATGTTTATCTATACTATAGCCTATTAAGCATGCAATAGCATTAACTTAAAAAAATATACATGCCTTAATTAAAAATACTTTATTGTTAAAAATGCTAACCATCATGTGAGCCTTTAGCGAGTCATAGTCTTTTGATGGTCTTGCCTCAATGTTGATGGCTACTGACTGATCAGGGTGGTGGCTGCTGAAGTTTGGGATGGTTGTCACAATTTTTTCAAATAAGACAACAATGAAGTTTGCCACATTGATTGACTCTTCCTTTCATGAATGATTTCTCTGTAGCCTGCGATGATGTTTGATAGCATTTTACCCACCAGATAACTTCTTTCAAAACTGGAGTCAAGGGCTTCCCTGGTGGTGCAGTGGTTGAGAGTCCGCCTGCCGATGCAGGGGACACGGGTTCGTGCCCCGGTCCGGGAAGATCCCACATGCTGCGGAGCAGCTGGGCCGGTGAGCCATGGCCGCTGAGCCTGCACGTCCGGAGCCTGTGCTCCGCAACAGGAGAGGCCCCAATAGTGAGAGGCCCGCGTACCACAAAAAAAAAAAAAAAAAAAAAACTGGAGTCAATCCTCTCAAACCCTGCCACTGCCTTATCAACTAAGTTTATGTTATATTCTAAATACTTTCTTGTCATTTCAACCGTCTTCATAACATCTTCACCAGGAATAGATTCCATCTCAAAAAACTACCATTTTTCTCATCTCTAAGAAGCAGCTTCTCATCCATTTAAGTTTTATCATGAGATTGCAGCAATTGTCACATCTTCAAGCTCCACTTCTAATTCTAGTTCTCTTGTGATTTCTAACACATCTGCAATTCCTTCCTTGACTAAAATCTATGGGGTTTGGAATCAACTTCTCCCAAACTCTTGTTAATGTTGATATTTTGACTTCTTCCCATGAATCACGAATGTTCTTAATGGCATCTAGAGTGGTGAATCCTTTCCAGAATGTTTTTAATTTACTTTGCCCAGATTCATCAGAGAAATCACTATCTATTGTCAACTATTGTCTCACAAAATGTATTTCTTAAATAATAAGATGAAAGTTGAGACTACTCCTTGATCTGCAAAATGGATGTTGTGTTAGCAGGCATGAAAACATTAATCTCATTGTACAGAGCTCCTGGGTGACCAGGAGCATTGTCAATGAGCAGTAATATTTTGAAAGAAATCTTTTTTTTTTTTTTTCTGAGCAGTAGATGTCAAAAGTGGACTTAAACTATTCAGTAAACCATGTTGTAGGGACTTCCCTGGTAGTGCAGTGGTTAAGAATCCGCCTGCCAATGCAGGGGACATGGGTTCAAGCCCTGGTCTGGGACGATCCCACATGCCATGGAGCAACTAAGCCTGTGAGCCACAACTACTGAGCCTGCACTCTAGAGCCCATGTGCCATAACTACTGAGCCCACATGCTGCAACTACTGAAGCCTGCACGCCGTGCTCCACAACAAGAGAAGCTACCACAATGAGAAGCCCGCGCACCGCAACGAAGAGTAGCCACCACTCTCCGCAACCAGAGAAAAGCTTGCCCACAGCAATGAGGAGCCAACACAGCCAAATAAATAAATAAACAAATAATTTTTAAGAAAAACACACATGAAAACTGATGTGCTCTCATGGCTTTGTTTTTCCATTTATAGAGCACAGGCAGGGTAGATTTAGTACAATTCTAAGGGCCCTAGCATTTTTGGAATGGTAAGTGAGCAGTGGCTACAACTTAAAGTCACCAGCTGCATTAGCCCTTAACAAGAGTCAGCCTGTCCTTTGCAGCTTTGAAGCCAGGCATTGACTTCTCCTCTCTAACTATGAAAGTCCTAGATGGCATCTTCTTCCAGTATAAGGTTACTTTGCCTGCATTGAAAATTCTGTTGCTTAGTGTAGTCACACTAAGCATTAATTATCTTACCTAGAGCTTCTGAATAACTTGCTGCAGCTTCTACATCAGCACTTGCTGCTTCATCTTGCACTTTTATGTTATGGAGATGGCTTCTTTCCTTAAACCTCACGAACCAACCTCTGCTAAATTCAAACTTTTCTTCTTCACCTTCCTTACCACTCTCAACCTTCATAGAATTGAAGAGCTTTAGGCCTTGGCTCTGGATTAGGCTTTGACTTAAAGGAATGTTAAGGCTGGTTTGATCTTCTATCCAAACCACTAAAACTTTCTCCATATCAGCAATAAGGCTGTTTTGCTTTCTTATCATTCATGTGTTCACTGGAGCAGCTTTTAAAATTTCCTTCAAGAACTTTTGCATTGCATTCTTGGCTAACTGTTTGGTGCGAGAGGCCTAGCTTTCAGCCTATTATGTCTTTTGACATGCCTTCCTCAGTAAGCTTAATCATTTCAATCTTTTGATTTAAAGTGAGAGACTTATGACTCGCTCTTTCACTTGAACATTTGGAGGCCATTGTAGGGTTATATTAATTGGCCTAATTTCAAATTTTTGTGTCTTGGGGAGCAGGGAGGCCTGAGGAGAGGGAGAGAGATGGGGGAGAGGGCCAGTGAGTGGAGAAGTCAGAAAGCACACAACACTTATCAATTAAGTTCATTGTCATATGGGCACTGTTTGTGGTGCCCCAAAACAATTACAATAGTAACATTAAAGATCATGGATCACCATAACAAATATAATAGTAATGAAAAAGTTTGAAATATTGCAAGAATTACCAAAATGTAAGAGACATGAAGTAAGCAAATACTATTGCAGAAATGGCATCGATAAACGTGCTTGATGCAGTGTTGTCACAAACCTTCAACAAACATGTAAAAAGCACAGAATCAATATCTGTGAAGCAGGATAAAGTGAAGCACAATAAAACAAGATGTGCCTGTATAAGGATGTGGAGAAGTTTGACTGTGAGAAAAGAGAGACAGACAGACAGCTGGAGTAGTTATGGAGACCATGGAAGATTGGGGTTTCAGTTGTTTTTTACATGGCATAGAATGTTTGAATACTCAAGCAGTGAGAAGAAAATGGAAAATATGAGATTCACCCAGGAAATATGCCTAAAAACCAATGAGTATGAACATTTCCCCTGACTGAGCTGAGCAGAGTATCTAACTCTAGACAAATCCAAGAGTGGAAAATAAAGAAATTCTTTAAGCACCCTGATAAGGGCTGGAAGCCCTGGAAAACTGCTAGAGAACCTACTGCTTTTCAAACAAAACATTTTATTCATACCAGAACTTTTCAAGAAAAGGTGTTGCTGGAAATAATAAGACACTGGGCAGTGGTCAGCTTTGCTAGGCTCTTTGAGTCCCTGAGTAATTTGCAGTACAAGCCAGCATCCTGATGGGTCTTCATTAACACCCTTGTGGATTTTTTTGGGTGCTTTGTTTTGGTTTTGGTTTCATTCAGTCAACCTAAATTCCAAATCTGTATCTCTTCTTATCCGGATTTCTATTTATGACCAGTAGTCCAATGAAAACACTTAAAGAGCATCTTTACTTTTAAGCATTTATAAGAGTGCTGTGCTTGTAAACTATAGGAGTTTAGTGTGGGATCAGCTCAAAGGAGTGTTTATGCCAATAAAAGATAGTTTGCTGAAGGCCTGCTTGGCTCCCCTTAAAAAAGAAGGCAACGTGTTTTAGCACATTGATTTTATGTCTAGATGTTAGATTCCCTTGTTGCTCGTCTCTTTAAATCTGTCACCTCCCATGTATTCACAGTTGTTAAACCCTGAGTCATTATCCTTCCTTTTCGTCCCCATGTCCTACATTTCTTTCTAAGGTATAAAACATTCTGTGCATGCCAGTGTGTAGTATGGTTCACCATGAGAACCTACTTTGCAGAGTGACTCAAAATCTTTGCCACACTCTTCCAACACATGTGCCAGAGGGCATCGTCTCTTCAGCCTAATTATTTACATACTAGTGTTGGGATGTACAGTAGTGGTATGTTTGCTGTCTCTTCGTTTTTGAAACTTTACTGAGGAAACCCAGACCTGCTGTTGGAGGAGCCCCAGGCTGGAAATCGCAGAGTCAGGAGGAATTGCTGCAGCAAAAGTTGGGGATGCAAGTAAGACCTCAAGCCATGTTGAGAAGGAGACCAACATAACACAGTCAAATGATTCTTCCTCTGGAAAACGAGCCTGAATTATTATTATTATTATTTTTTTTGTGTGTGTGTGTGTGTGTGGTACATGGGCCTCTCGCTGTTGTGGCCTCTCCTGTTGTGGAGCACAGGCTCCGGACGCACAGGCTCAGCGGCCAAAGCTCACGGACCCAGCCGCTCCGCAGCGTGTGGGATCTTCCCGGACCAGGGCACGAACCCCTATCCCCTGGATCAGCAGGCGGACTTTCAACAACTGCACCACCAGGGAAGCCCAAGCTATTGATGCCTGATATTGCTAGAATTACCACACTACAGGCTGCAATGTACCAAATTCCAATTTCAAGAATTACTACCTTCCATTCTCTGATTTTGATAGTGAGTTACACCCTCTGCTCTTCTGTATAACAAATCACACTAAAACTTAGTGGCTAAAAAAAAGAAAAAAAAAAATATATATATATATCCCTCTCCGTAGACTGGCTGGGCTCAGCTTGTTGTTCTTCTGCTCCATGCTGCTGCTGCAGGTACTTGGGACTTTATTTAGGCTGGAACAGACAGTATGCCTACTAACATGTCTGGGACTTTGGTGCTGGTTATCAGTTGGGGTGCTTCATCTCTCCTCTACATGGCCTCTCTCTCTCTCCACATGGTTTCTCATTATTTACTAAGAAACCAAAACTTCTTACAAGGTGGTAGGCTTCCAGGCAATAAAAGTAAAAGTCACCAGGCCTCTTAAGATCTAGACACAGAAGTAGCACAAAGTTACATTTGCTGCATTATTTTGATCAAGACCAGTCCAGAAGAAAGGAGGCATGGCCTGCCTGGACCTGGATAGGAGGAGATTGGAGGCCATATTTGTAGATAGTCTATTACATTACTATTAGTCCTTAAGCATATAGAACCTCAGTTAATTTCTCTTCCACTGAGCACGAATATTTCAAAACTTGAATAAAAAAGACTATGAGACCAAGTTCCACCTAAAAATAGATTGTCCATTATGACTCAATGACTTAACAAGAGATGCTCAGCAATCATGAGATTGTCACTGAAGTTGTCTCAGTGCTCATCCATTTATTAAAGGCATGAAACCTTGCTATGGTGGACCACTGTATTTTATAAGCATTTTGAATCAAATAGAAATTTGCTGTGAGTAATTCATAGCACCAACAAACATAAACATATGTTCTGTTATCTTTGAGGGACAATCAACTGGAAAATTTTGTATTATTCTAAATCATTGTATAAACATGTATTTCAAGATTGCTTTTCAAATTCAAGCTCAGATATTTCAGATAATGTCATTTTTTTCTGCCTACTTTCAGTTTGACTTCAAACAATTGGAAAACTTTTAAAGACAGAGAGTTATCTCATGTAAGGAAGAATGGACATTGTGTCAATATTTCCTGTAGGGAAGAAAAACAGATTAGATTAGTTATCTATGTCATTTTTCCATGATTAGGTTTTAACATTTTTTTCTTTCTTTTTCCCCAGAATATCATAAGACTTAGCCGAATCTCTAATAACTGAAGAAAAATGTTGGGCGTGAGAGCCTCTATCAGCGCGTGGAATTTCAAAGCCATCTGAGAATTCTTAGAATGGGTTTTGAAAGATCTAGGTAGTAAGTACTTAAAAGTATTTGGTGACTAGAAAAATTAACTTGCGTGGGGAGGAAGTTAGGGTGATTGGTAAGGTAAGACACTTCCCTGAACCATACAAGAAGTATGTAACATTTCAGCTCCTATAGATAACAGTGGTTAGTTGAAAAATATACTCTGAACCAACTGCTCTACTGGCTGGCTTATGTACATCATCCCACAGTAATTAATGGGCTGTTCCTCTGTTGTCATGTGTAGGTACCACCTAGAAAGAGTCAAAGCTCAGATGTGACCCACATGTCCCTGATTCTAAATTCAGAGCAGTTTACATTGTGGTATACTACCCTGCAAACCATAAATGAATGAAATTCATGATAATAAAGTTTCCCCTGAGTATTTCTATTTCTATTCCCACTCCTCAGTTGTGAAGTAGGTACACAAAGAGACTCTCAAACACAGCTAGATAGAGAAAAAAGAGGATGGTACACAGGGAAGAACCTACTTCTGTCAAGTTTGTGATTTCTGGAATGAATCTTGTTCTTCCTCAAAATTTTTGTCTTTAGCATTCTGACGCTTGGAACTGGAGGATGCCCAGGATATCAGTATTTGATGTGCTGCTTAAGATCTTTACACAAGAACCTCAGAATCACTGAAGGAACAACATGGGGCTAGGAATTGCTGATAAGGATTTCAGACAGTTTTCATATCAAAATACTAAGTCTTCAGAGTCTCCTACCCTATGAGGAAGTTGCAATAGGTACCAAGATCTAATTAAAAACAGTAAAAGGCTATTTCACTGGTCACTACACAAACAGGGTTGTTTCCTTCCTGTTGAGTTCTTGCAATGCAAAGCAAACGTCTAAGGACCCTGTCTGGTCCACAGGTTTGGCTTTACTACCATCCTGCCTCTTCAATATGCACAATAACTTCGCCCACTTAGCACTCATCATACACACCTAATAACTTTTCCTCTCTGAGGGTTGAGTATGCTTCAATTTTTCAGAAAGTTACATAATAATACAGCAGAGGACCTTTAATAATGTTACTGAGCTTGGGTCTTGATAGAGTTCCTTTTGCCTCCAAGTGTAAACTTTGAAGGCCATTCTGAGGATGTTGCCTGGCAAAACAGTATGGTGGTGATAATGGTGGATTACACATTCTGAAGCTGTGAGGATCAAGACTCGAGGTAGAGTGGCATCGATTGGGGTTCAAACCCAGATTTCCTTCTCTCTAGTGTCTATATCCCTTGGAGTCAGGGAGGGGGAGCATGAAAATGAACAATAAAACATGGATGACTTCAAGTATGGAGATTATTTTACAAAGAAAGAAGAAAGCCATATCCGAAATGATACAAAATTATTTCTGAAGGATAAAGTGAAATTTCCATTTCAATCACAGGATTTGCAAAAACAAATGGTTTGTATTTAACGCATCATATATTTGACATAATTATTGGTCCTGGTTTCATCTAATAACTCAAGGTGTATTTTCCCATGAAAATTTACTAGGTTTCTTTCTGTATTCCCCACCAGGAAAGTAGCTGACTACTATAAACCAAGAAAGTATTCCCAAACAAAACTTTATATGAACTTGGGGAGAGTGTGTTCCACCTCTTCAAGGTCAAGACTAGTGCTGCTGTGAAATCAGGACTGTGTCTTAAATCCAGACTCAGGGGCATATGACTGGGAGTGGAAGAGAAGACTGTATTTAGCATAACTGGACCAATGGAAACATTGGTTCTTGCCCTAAGTCTAGCTGATCGTGATGTGCAATTTACAGCCCTGATCCTTCTCTGAAACCAGTGTTCCCTGGTTGTTGTCCTTCTTCCAAAAGCCAACTCTTCTGCCCTATTGGTTCCAAATTCTGGCAATTTCTTGATGATTTTCCCTAGTCACCTTTGCTCCTGGGCCCCAGCTATGTGAGGGTGAGCCCTTCCTGGATGTTAGCATTGATATATTCAATAATCAAGAGTATATGACTTGAGAAGACAGGGTCTTAACTGAATCCTGAAGAAAACAGGAGAAAACCACATCCATTGTTTAGTATGTCAAGTGTACTTCCCTCTAACAATAATGAACACGATGATGTTGAGAATGTGTTATTCTTGTGGTATACATTCTAGTGTTCATTTAATATATATCTTGTTTTGATTCTAATCTTACAGAACACTGTAATTAGTTCCATTTCACAGATAGGGAAGCTCAAAGAGCTTAAGTGGCATATCAAAGGTCACAGAGCTAGTAAATACAATAACTGAACTAAACTCAGCCCTGACTGCAACCCTTGTGTTTTTTCCTCTGACAAAAGCAATACAAATTCTGTATTGTTTTGTTGTTGTTGTTTTTAGCAGACTGAGACAAACATTTCTAAGGAGTATCTCCATATTCATAGAGTATCGACTTCACTGAAATCTCTAGCATGGTTGAACAGTGAATAGGAACCTCTTATAGAGGTCTTCTAGAATAATTCTCTCACCTCAAAATAGAAATAAATCTATGAAAGACTTCAGATGGATGGAGCAAGCTGTGTGAATACCAGTTTCAACGTTGGCTCAAAAACTAAAATGCGTCGCATGCTTTTGTTCAATTGGTGTTTAAGCAAATTGTGTTGAATATCCATGTTTAAGTCAATAGTGATTTTTGAAACATTTTTGTATTCTTATATAAAGTCTTAACTCCATATTACTGTAATATATCAAGGTTGGTCACCAAATGCATAAATACTGAGTGCAGCTGTAGAATTTAATAAAACCCAAAGTTTGAGCTAGCAAATGAAAAATTATATATTATGGAAACTTGTGCTCAAAGTTGAAACCTGAAGGAAATATTTTAGCACTATCACAATATTACATTGCAATCATTATTTAATTTATCTCCTCTGAAATGACTTAGGGGAAGTACCCTCAAAGCCCTATTTACCTCAGCCAGGAAGTAAGGCAATGGTCAGCGAGTGAATGAAGTCATGGAAAGCTGACAATGCCACCATTGTAAGAGCACCTCAGGGTATTGTTTGACGTTGACCAAGTGAGGAATAAGTGTTGGGACGTTTTTGTTTCATCTTAACAAAAGGTTAGGGCCCGAGCAATAATATAAAACTAGTTTTTTCTTAAATTCTGTTTTTTTTCCTTTTAACTGAAAAGTATCAACTCAAGTGCACCTGGAAGAAAGGAAAGTCTTAGTAAATTATGAAGACTTTGGAAAACAGGTTTATATTTTAAAAACTTACCTTAAATAAATAGCATTTAAGACTTATCTATAAGTATATTCTACAAAAATATTCATAAATGCTATGTATCATTCATATATATTTATATACACATATATATAATTTATATATTCACCAACTTTTCCAGGAGAAACTTCAAGAACTCCTAAGCAACCTGTGCATTTCAATTGTCACTTTGAACTTTGGAACAAAGGAGAGATTGTAAAACCAGTTTATAAAAAGTATTATGAGATACCACAACTGGCATTTTTACCACCTTATTAAACTACATTCAAGTGGCATAAATTATACATAATGAAAGTGAAAAGGACCTCTGACACAATTTTAATAGTGGGTGCATGCTTATTAGTTTGAGTTTTTTTCTGAATAGAAACCTTTTCTCAAACTTTAGCAGTTGATATTATGTGGAAGTCATAAATGTCAGATTACATTACACTATTTTGGTTCATAGAACAGCACAGCCATTAAGTTACTAGAGAGTAATGAGCAGATCTTCTCACAAAGTAAAGTCAAAGGTGTTAATTTAGATTTGAAACATTCCACCTCATTATAAAAGCCAAATTAATTTGCCATGTGTAGAAGCAGCAAAAGCCAATATTTGAAATGTGAAAGACCTCCTTTTTGCAGGAGAATGATAGAAAGAAGCATTACGGAGTTTCTGTTTTTGAAGAGTAGGCATACTGGTCCCTCAGAGGTTAATTATTAGGTGTTATAGAGTCTCTAAGAATTTCTATTCGAAAAGTTGAATTGATAGAATTAGTTAAATGTTAACAATGAAAGGAAGTCTGGGCACTTCCTAGTTTGAAAATGTGTAGACAAACATAAATGCAAAGTGAACCTATCTTATCTCCTCCAATTCTTATAATATATTATGAAGAATGCATTTTCAGCTGGTTGTAGAAATTTTGTTTAGGCATTAGTCACAAGATCTGAAAAAGATAAAAGGAAAAGCCCCACTAATTTGCAGGACTATAGAAACAAATCATAGAGGATCTTCTAGTGTCCATTTATTAAGGCCAGGCCAAATGAAGAATACCTAAAACATAAAGAAATGAGGATGCTTCACAGAAAGTGTCAAAATAACAGTCTTTACAAACCTAGACGACATATTGAACAATGGTAAAGTGATAAGAAGAATAATGTTGAATTAGCTTATCATTTTTAAAATGTGAGAAAAACCAAAATACAAAAGCCAATTATGAAAGAAAAAGGTTAGTTCATAGTAGCCAAGCCCAGAGACTGACAAAAATACCAATCACGGGGTCTCCAGGATCAGGTATACAGAATGGTCACCTAAAGAACCCTAAATGAAGTTGTTCTGGTCAGGATAGCAGGCATTACTGAGGCATCAGTAAAGACTCCACAGAGATTCCTAGAATCTCCTCTCTGTTCTTAGCAATAAAGGTATCAGGCAGTGGTATTAGATCCTGAGAAACTGGGAAAGGGAGGTCATGCAGAATCATTTAAATTTAGAGTAAAAAGTAACTGTAATACCTTTTGTTTGTATTTTGTTTTCTAGCTCAAAAAGTGCTTTAGGGCTTCCCTGGTGGCGCAGTGGTTGAGAATCCGCCTGCCGATGCAGGGGACGCGGGTTCGTGCCCCGGTCCGGGAAGATCCCACATACCACGGAGCAGCTGGGCCCGTGAGCCGTGGCTGCTGAGCCTGTGCATCCGGAGCCTGTGCTCCGCAACGGGAGAGGCCACAACAGTGAGAGGCCCGCGTACCACAAAAAAAAAAAAAAAAAAAAAAAAAGTGCTTTGTATCATCACGGCAACCATGCCAAATGACCAATATTTATATTTTATTTTCCATATGAGGACACAGATTCAGAGAATGTAGATCACCTACCCAAGATTACTCAGCTGTTAATATCTGAGACATTTACAGATTATCTGGCCAATTACCATATCATATTGATTTAAGTGTCTCCAGCAAGAATATTTCATGATTTCTTGGGAAAACTCGCTTCACTGATGAAAAAATTTTGTACAACAAACTTCTTGTAACATTTTTTAATATCTAGCCTTTTCCATTTCTAATACAGCATTCTGGATCAATAATAATGTACTAACATTTACGTGTCATTTTACAGTTTGCAAATTGTTTTAATACCTGTTACCTAAGTTACAACATGTAAGAATGCAGCTTCTGTTTTCACACTGCAAACGTTTTTCAAAAACATACAGGCATCTTGTATTTCTCCCTTAACTTTCTCACATATTCAGACTCTTCACTCTTCTCTAGGTGGGCTCCTTTGCCCATCCTTTAAAATGTGGTTTCAGCTATAGGGATAATATTCCAGAAGCACTCTGAGCAGAATGGAAATGAAAGAAGAAGAGGGACAGAGTTGGTTGATCCGATACCAACCATCAGTGAGGGAGGAAAGGACGTAGAGGATTAACAGATCATCTGTGTTTGCCTTAACAGATTACTGCAAACTGGTGTCTTATGACAACAACATTTATTTTTAAGTGAAATAAAGAATTATTTTTAATAAAATAAAGGGATTGGTTTATTTCTGAAGAAAAGGATAATCATCTTAAAATTGTTCCTCAAAAGCATGTCAATCAATTTACTCAAATAGTTTCTAAAGGTAGGCTGGTATAATAGGGATTATAATAATGATTAATGACGTTTAAAGAGGGTTTAGTAATTTACAAAATAATATGATCTTGTAAGCCAGCAGTTTGCAGTTCTGGAGTCCAGAAGGCTGACATCAAGGCAACATTTCTTTCTAGAATTTCATTCCTTCTAGAAGCCATGCTTCCCTCTTAGAGTCTGGTGGTTGCAGGCAATGCTTGGTGTCCCTCGGCTTATAGACACATCACTCCAATTTCTGCCCCATCTTTACATCACCTTTTTCTCTGTGTCTCTGTGGGTCCTTTTTTGTCTCTTAGAAGGATACTCATTGGACTTGAGGGCCACTCTAATTCAGTACAATATCATCTTGATTCTTAACCAATTACATCTGTAATAACCCTATTTCCAAATTAGGTCATATTCTGAAGTTCCAGGTAGACATGAATTTGGAGGGGACACTGTTGGACCTACTACAAGGAGGAAAAGGTTTTGATAGCTTCATGCCTGCCCTCATTCTCAGACACGAGGTGATTTTTAAAATTACTGATTGAAATGAGCAAATTGACTGAATTGATTTTTCGGTTTCTTGAAGACGAGAGAGAGAGAGAGAGAGAGAGAGAGAGAGAGAGAGAGAGAAATTGGATATATCATGTTTCTATCCAGTAAAGTGATTTTTATTAGTAGAGGTGGTACAGTCTCAACAATGAGGAACCTGGTGTACAACATGGCAATTTTCAGTGAGGTGCCCATCATTCCATTGGACAGTCACTAGATACTCAGTCAGAGCACATGCAGAAGGACCAAAATGAAATGGAGGAAGGGTAACAACTGAACATATGGAAGCAATGCAGTGATTATATTAAGAAGTGACAGATAAAGGCCATGGGGATTGCAAATCCATCACCCAGTTTTCAGTAATATATAAAGAACAGAGACCCTAAAACACCACTCATTTATAAGTGATGTTTTCCCCCTTGTCTAGATTCCCTGAGGACCTTGGCTAACAGTACAGAATGTCAATGGAGATTGAACATGTGATCTCAGAAAATTCAACGAATTTAGGAAATAGAGAAAGGGATAATTGGTGCTCAGGACACTGATTGAGAAAAGTGTGGGTGTCAAACAGCTAAACATTTTCTGGACAGATCTTACCAGGGAGATTGGTTATAAGTTTGGGATCTAGACAATACATGAAGGTGAATATGGTTGGGGTTACTTGTCAATGGAAGAAGAGATGAACTCAGTGGATGTCTGTCTTTCATAAGACATAAGTGGTGGAGTGAGAGAAGTGCTAGTAGTTATAACAGAAATGCTAAAAGTCAGAGTCTAGTGGGGGAATGGCATTTATTGGCCTCTGTACTTCCTCATTGTGGAGCTGGCTAACCTCAAGTTTGGCCTGAACTTCTCTAGAGAGGTAGCATTGCTATAAAATGAAAATCATTTAAGCCTGGGATGATGGTGGAACACAGGCATTAAAACCACCAATTTTCTCTTTCATTTTACTTCAAATCATTGTTGTTGTACAACTAGAGTTCAGTGAAAACAACATGACAAATTAGAGAACTTACAAGAAACCACATGTTCTTTATTTTATTTAAGAATGTGACCTGTAGCATGTTTGTGTTCTATACACCTAGAAAAAATATATATCATAAGAGCTCCTTCTTTGTCTTCAAATGGAAAGTCACCAGAGTCTGTCAATCCCTTAATAACTGGTTTTTCGATGACCATTGCTCAAGTCCAAGTGGTCACGTGTTCATGAACAGCCCAAGTATCATGGAACTCTAATGGATGCTTCAGGATCACTCAAGGCAAAAGCTTTTTTTTTTCTTTCAAAAAAGGGAGACAGGTTTGCAACCTCACTATTTTCAGAAATGTCTTCATTCTGTTCTTGTGTGCACTAAACACAAGGTTTTATTATGCCTTTCTTAAAAGTATGGAAGTATGTTATGTATTTTAATAATATATGTTAAATCACCCCCCCCCAAGTCTGACCTAAAACCAAAATAAACAGTCTTCTGATCTATAGTATCTGCCATAGCATAAAAATGTATTAAAGATACAACTGACCCTTCTGAATGCTTGCAAGAATAAGAGGTGAAACACTGTGAACTCAAAGTAGATTGAGTGACTGGCTCAAGATGGAGAATAAGTCAAGAGCAAAACAGGCCTGTATGTTCTATTACCCCAGAGATTTAGTTACCTGCAGATTGGAACTTTGTTTCCTACTACCTGCTATGCTCTTGATGTTATCACCCACTGGTCTTAGCGTGGTGAGCCTTCCCAGAATGCTCTGCATCTCTAACATATAAAAGCAAAATGACTACACCTGGTTTTTCATTCATTTATTCCATAATAAAGGGTAAGCTTCTCATATCTATTAAGGACAATGTTAGTTTCTGTGACTGCAGCAAGGAGTAAAAGGGAAATAGCACCTGACCTCACAGAGCTTATTCTTTCATCCAGCTATCCAGCACATACCCACTGAGCACCCACCAAGCACCATTCTAGGTGCTTGGGATATGGCAATGAACAAAACTAAGATCCCTGCCAACCTAGAGATTACATTCCATTAGAGGATAATAAACAATAGATGTGTAATAAATATGTGAATTTTACAGTATGTTCAAATGTGATGTGTTATGAGAAAAGTAGACCGGGACAAAGGGAGATCTGGAAGAGTTAGGAACAAGAGAGGGGGTAGGACCATGTGAGTTGCAATTTCAAGATAAGATGGTCAGGGTAGACTTCACTGAAAAGGTAGATTTGGGTAAATACTTGGAAGAAGAGAGTTCTTGTAGCTATGTGGAGTATGAGGATTCCAAGCAGACAAAATAGCTGGTACAAAGGCTCTAAGGCAGAAGCATGCCTGGAGTGTTGGAGAAAGAGCAGAGTCTAGCTTAGCCTACTACCTCGGAAATGAAAGAGAAAACGTACTCTACCTGGATGCATTTTTGCAAACTGTACCTATAAGTGCCAGATCATTTCTCCTCAACTATTTGAGATGTATGTAAGATTCACTTATTTTACAAGGTGAAATTATTTCTTTGGGAAATCTGGAATTAATATGCTACTATAATCTGAAACCTCTTCTTCTTGAGTTTTATCATATGAGTCTTCCAATGCAGTTAGAAGAAGCATCCTTGGCTATTAATAGTAATGTCCCATACTTTCTAGAGTTCCCTTTAGTAATTTTCTTTATCATCAATATAAATAAACATCTCGGCCTCTTCCTTCCCATGGCAAGGTTCAGGCATTTGGATTCAGCTATAAAAGCGATTCTCCACCCCTGATGTTAATCTAGACAGGAATTGGCATCAAAACAGGGAACTCACAGAGGTTATATTAGTGAACAGATATAGCTCCGGTCAGGACTCTTATCACCACCATACAATGACCATTTTACATGCATAGTGATTTAACATAAAGCTGACTTGTGTTAGAGCCCAGTTCTTTCAACCACATGTAGAGTTTTAGCAATGTATCTGATTCTTCAATGAAAAGCATATTTTGAAGAAAGAAAATGGATTAGTCAAGATATCCATCATACCCTTGTTGGGCATCTTTCACTGCTGCTTATAAAATACTCAACTAGTGTTAAGATGAGACTCTTAAACCTGGAAACTATAGCAAAAGATTAAGATTTATACTTCCTTTCGAAATAAAATTTCTTCACTTTTACCACCAGGAAAATCTAGATCCTGGGCCACTTTTGCTCTGTAAGAAATTTTCACAAGGGTATGATTTCAAGTATACTCTAAATTCAAGGACAATTTAGTCATTGAGATTCTACTGTTTTTCTGTAGAATGCAAGGCAGTGGGAACCGAGATCTTTGCTTTACTATCACAGCTCAGCAGTTGTGTAAACCTTGAGGGGAAAATGAATTCCAAGTGCCTGTCAGCCACTTTTTGAGTCCAGAATGGAAGGTAGAAGAGGCACGTCTCTAAAGCGAAGAGCTGATGGCTTCCCTCATGCACCTGTGTGGAAGGAGGCTCTTGCATGGCAGTGGTTCACTCTCAACATCTGCTCCTTTCATTGAACAGAGCTGTAAATTGAAATTCCATTGCAATGTTTTTAGAACGAGTTGAAGTAAGGAGACTGTCAGAAATCCTCTTTAAACTCACCCTTATCCAAACAGGAAACTGACCCTTGGCCCCTGGACGTAACAGTACACCAGTGGAAATTTCATTATCCTGTTTCAGCTGAACTAAGTGAAAATTAATTGTGTAATTATCTGGATGAGCGCATGTGTAAAATTTTACAATGTGCCAGTTAGATTAAGTAACGTGTTAGTGGCATGGTTTAGTGCAGAGTCAAAGCTGTCCTATAAAAATGGAATAAAAAAATCCAACAAGGTTGAAGGAAGAAAAAAAAAAACATATGTCAGAACAAATGCTTCACATGAGAAAGTCAGGTTAGGCTTAATTCCATAACCTGATGAAAATATTACTCTCCCGACCATAGGTAAATCTGGCAGGGTTGGACAGGGTGTGTGTGTGTGTGTGTGTGTGTGTGTGTGTGTGTGTGTGTGTGTGTGTGTGTACACGCACGCATGCCCACACATGGTACATTTTGTAAATGACTTCTCCATTTATTGTCATTTTTAAGTGAAGTTATTACTAAAATACTTAACGTGCCGACTATTGTATTTTTCATATTTAGTTTCCCTTACCAACCACATAAGAAAATACAAGCTATATTCAGTAGGTGGGATTATTTGTTTCAGATATACTTCGTTCCCCTGTTCAATGAGCCTCTCTGACTTTCCTTCTGGAATTAATTCTTCAAATGACGAGATAAACGTTTCATCCTGACTTAAGATCATTTCATTAAAATATACAGGCAAAGCATGAACCGGCTTTAACATCAAATGCATGGGGAATTTGGATTTGAAGTTTTATTCGCTTTGATAAAGATTTTAAGGAACATTTTTCCCTGAGAGTTTGGCCTCCCCCCTAAAAAAATATTGCTTTATGGAGACAATTTCCATTTCAAAGTCTCCAAAATGTTTAGATAGTAGAATTTCTGGATGAAAGATACAACTTGGGTAGACACTCTTTGAAAGTGAGGACCATCTTTAAACAACATTTGAGTAGTGCCTTGATATCCTAGCAATTCCGATTGTCAGATTTCATGATGTCTGTGTTGTCTTGGCAAATCCAGATACTCAGTTATGAATCTTGCCAATGAAACGGTTCTCCTGTTTTTCTCATTCCTTGTACTACACATTGTCTCCATAAAGCTCTGTTTATGGTAAAATTCTACTGAGATTTTTTTTCCACTACTCCCCTCAAAACTGAAAGTTCCACTAGACAAAAATAGTAACATTCTCAAAGAAAATACACTCAAAATGTGTTTCAACTTTTTTTAACCTTGGTTTAATATAATGCCATTAGATATTTGTACTTTGGTTCACCAGCGCTTTAAGAGAGTGTTAGTACTTTAAGAAAGCTGTAACAAATATGTCTATATTTAGTGGAAAACATTCTAATGTATATAAACATGATTAAAAGAAAGCACTGGTGTGATTTATAGAACAGGACAAAGGGCATTTAAAAATAATCAAGACTATTCAAAGGGAAAAGGAGAACCTCAGATCAGGGAACATTAACCTCAAAATGAAAATGAGACTCTGGTATGAAACCTACATTTTACCATAAATTAATGATCAGGAAGGCTCTGGAACTGGCCATTTTACTCTGGCACAGTGCCCTTCTCACAAGTTTTGACATGTCAGGAGTTGGTGGGGAGGGGCGGTTGTTGGTCAAAACTTGGAGAACAAAATGGCAACCAGGAGGTGGCCTTGGGGACCGCCCCAGAGCCCAGGGTGGAGCTGGTGTCTGGGGATGCCCTGGTCACATGCTCTATCAGGAATCACGGGCCCCTTCACTGAAGCCACGGCATTTGCCGCCTTTTCTAAAGCCTGGTCTGGGAATTACTTTGTGCCTTTCAAGTAGCAGTTTTAAAAGATGTATGTATATATATATATATATATATATATATATATATATATATATATATATATATGAAGCTTTTTCAGTCATAACTGTCCTGACTTGAGAAGAATTAAAATTTTTAATATATTTCAATCCATATTTAAATTTACAGCTATACTTGATATGAACACATTTTAAAATGTAATGTTTTTGTATATTCCTTCTTTTTGAATAATGGAAAAGCTTGGAATATTTCTTCCAGCACTGAACCACTTATATTTTTAAATTATATTTTATTCTTATTGGTTCCAATTAAGATCATTTTATTACCATAGAATTTCAGGACTGAAAGAAGTCTTAAAACTCCCCTTGTCCATTCTACAGGTAAGAAAACCAGGCCCTAAGGAATACCTTCTCTCTTAGAACAGTGCTATTTTAACTAATTGATGTTTTCTGGTTGTGTGAGGGTTCCCCTACCCCCAAAAGGACAAGAAATAAATATGTGACTATGTAGACAGTCAGATGATAGGTTTAATAGACAGATGATGGGATTTAAAGCCAAGAAGACCTAGGTTTGAATCCTTGTTCCCTGTCTTGCTTTCTGTGTGACTTTGAGTGTGTAACTTAACCTCTCTGAACTTTACAATCTCTCATTTGGAAAATGGCATCTCCTTCACGAGTTATTCGTGAGCATCAAATTAAACAGTGTATTATGGTTTTCTCCGGGTATGTGGAGCTGCCCAGCACTTGATGGAGAACCAATAAAATTCAAATATTTTAGAAGAAATTTTCAAAGTGGCAATCTATTAAATTTATGGTCAAAAGCATATGAAAAAATGTTTGAGAGCAATTGGGGAGGAAATCAGTTTAGCAGAAATTTCCTTTCTAATAAGATTTATTATACATATCCCTTATAGAACATGTTTATTCAGTATGCAAGTAAATTTTTCATTTGGGTATATGGAGAACAGAGTTGGAGAGGAGAGAGAATACCTGATAACTCAGGAGAGAAATGTGTGTGAAAAATACATATATGTTAATTTTATTATGACTCATTATTTGTACCCCCATTTGCTTCCCCAATGAATTCAACGTGGAAATGTCATTGTGTTTTTATTTCTCATTTTGGAAACGTTCATAAAATTTTTAATTTCACAAGTGGTAGACAGCTTTGGATTCTCTTTTTGTCAAATGCTGATATACTTTGCAAGACCAGATACTTCTGCAGAATTTCAGGAAAACCCAGGGAAACAAGACTAGGATATACAAAGTACAGAGAACCAAGTCCTTTGAGTGAGGAACAAACACTTGAGCTCCTAACTCAGGAGATGGAGGGAAGGAGGAAGAGAGGGAGGGAGAGAGAGGGAGAGGGAGGATACTTTCACTTCACTCATAAAAGTGAGTGTATAGACTTGCTCTCATTGCTTGTGGAATTTGTGGAAGATTTTAATGCAAAGCAGAGCCAGAATTATTTAAAGTGAGAACTTAAGAAATTGAATAATAGCTTTGAAGCTGATTTCAAGCCAGCATTCAGTTTTCTTTAAATACACAAATAGGCTACTCCTCCCTACTGTGGGGTCATTCATTCATTCATCAATTTTTATGTACCAGAAGTGCAGCAGAGGTAAAATCCTTTCATTTATGGAGATTTCATTCTAGTGGACAGAGACAGACAGTAAATAAACAAATACGATGCTAGGTGTTGAGTGCTATGAAGAAAACTTAAGTCGACCAAAGGTGACAGAGGCAAGGGGTGTACCATGTTATAAAGTCAGGGAAGCACTTTCTCCTAAACTCTCAAGCAGATAGTCTCAAACTTATTCTGACAGTCCATACCTCAAAAACTGCTACTATGAACTATTTTAGGGTATACTAGAAAGGTTAATTACTTCATTAGTTTTTAACTGATTATAATTTCTACTTACGATGGACCTGTGTCCTTCATTTCTACATCAGTCAATAAGCCTATGATGTGTGAAAGGCACTATACCTGTATTTTAGCCAAAAGTGGAATCCCATGAAAAGATCCAAAACAGGAAGAAGCAGAGGGGGAGATATTCCTTTGAAAAAAATGGAGACTGGGGGATGTAAAATAATACAGTTACCAAAGCTAAAAATAAACGACAGAGTATCTGATCTTAGAAAACATAACATATTTTCCTGGAGAACAGAAATCTAAGACAGCAAAGGGAATTCTTTTCCTTACTGTCCCACTTTTATCCCAAAGATCTGAGGGAGCCAAATGAAAATTTCCTGGCATCCTGGGGCAATAAAATAATCTTGGTCTTCTTGTGAAACCACATTAGTATGGAGAGGGAACAGAGGCCCTTTGAGCACTCCTAAGTGCTGTGTAAGCTGCATTTTTCTCCAGGAACTCAAAGCTTTGTTTATTTGCAGAGTTGTGATACGAATACATGGCGGCCTGAATGGCCCAGGTGACAGGCTCGCATCTGAACACTTATCAAAAAGAAGCTCTCAATTAAATGCTTGTTCGAGGGCTGGGAGAGATGCATCAGTTATTATTGGTTTTTTCAGAGATGTTGATGAGAATGAAAATGGCATTTCTTTGGGGAAGGTCGACACAAGATAAAATGTCTTTGGAAAGATACAGCTTATGGGAGCCCTGGGTGATCTGAACCAAGCTTTTCTTCACCTTTACCAGCTTCAAGCACTTAGATCCATTGACTTTCCCATTAAAAAGGACGTTAAGTTTAACTTTTAAGTGACTGAGCTTGTGAGTGCGTGCATGAGCATGAAACTGAGAGAGAGAGAGAGAGAGAGAGAGAGAGAGAGAGAGAGAGAGAGAGAGAGAGAGAGAGATGGGGTTCTTTGGCCAATAATAGTACTTTGTGAGAGGGAGAAAAGTTCCTTTTACTTTAAAGCTGCCCTATAGAGGGACACTACTTATATACCAAATGCTGTAAGATCAAGTGCTCAGCTGCAGGAAGTATGTGGATTACTTACCTCCTCAGAAACATAGATATAAATACACACAGAGTCACTGGTGTTACTTAAAATCTGGTCTCTATTATTTAGGACCTGGGTTACATCCCATCATTCGTTTCTAGCTATAATGCTTGAGTTGAAGGTTTAACTAACATCTTGCTGATTAATTTAGTGCCTGTAACAAAGCCAAATTGATAGTCCACAGAGCAGGGCCCTGTTTATAGAAGTTGGTGTTCTCTCTTCCGGCCCTGCTGCTCAAATTCATCCATGAAGATACAAGGATCCCACATCTTCCGCTGGGCCACCGGAGGTACGGGTTGTGGGAAAAAGGGGTGGATACAGTCCCAAGTCAATTCACTTGTTTATGATTAAACCCAACTTCAGTGCTACCCTCTCCTGCCTCTCACCTCTTTCTCTGGTCACCCTGCTCACAATTTGCCTGTAATGCCTTACCAATGGCTTTTCCTTTGTTCAAGGCACTGTATCTTCCAAGGAGGGCCAGGGGAATGCCTGCCAAATGTCCTAGATTTTCTAGCACAGTTGCAGCTTTGAACATTTTGCCCTGACTCAGACCTGTGTCCTGACCTTGGTTTAGAAAACCTAGTCACCACGGTATTATGTTGCTAACCTTAGTTTCCCCACTGATTTCAGATGCACTTCAGACTCTCCTAACTTTGCAAAGTAACTCCATTCCCAGCATTTGATCCTTCCTGAGTTTTTGCATCTTCACTTTCCAGACCTGGCTTTCTCATTTCTTGGCTGGGCTGTCAGTCTTGCTTCCTGAGCTCTACCTACACCACTTATTATATATTGCATTTCCTTTATCTACTAATTTCTCTTACTGAAATCATTACAGGAATAAAATTCAGATTTGGAAATTAGCCCCCGTTGAGACCCCAAAATCTTCTAGAAAGAAAAGAACATGTATAGCCAGAGGTAAGAAGCAGTCTTTCTTAATGATTGTGTATGGTGTCCACCCATTCCCAATGTATTCCCAAAGGATACTAAGGAAGGTTGGAGGAATCTCTGAACCATCCTTGGTCTACTCTCATTCTCCATATATTTCCTGAGGAATTCTATCCCCACTCCTATCTGATTTTCTCTCTTTTTTAACTGTCTTATTGTGGTTTAAAAAAAACCCCACTAATACTGAATTTACAATCATAACCATTTGTAAGTGTACAGTTCAATAGTGTTAAGTATCTTTATATTGTTGTGCAACAGATTTTTAGAACTTTTTCATCCTGTAACACTGAATCTCTAAATACACTACACACTAATTTCCCATCCTCCCAGCCTTTGGTAACCACCTTTCTACTTTCTGTTTCTATGACTTTGATTACTTTGGATGCTTTATGTGAGTGTAGAATCATACAGTATTTGTCCTTTAGTGACTGGCTTATTTTGCTTAGCATAATGTCCTTGAGCTTCATCCATATTGGAGGATGTGACAGGATTTCCTTCTCTTTTAAGGCTCACCATATTCTGTTGTCTGTATATACCACATTTTATTTATCCATTCATCTGCCAATGGACATTTAGGTTGCTTCAACCTCTTGGCTATTGTGTAGCCAAGAAATGGAAGCAGCCTGAATGTCTATCAACAGATGAATGGATAAAGATTGTGTGGTACATATATACAATGAAATATTACTCAGTCATAAAAGAGAATAAAAAATGCCATTTTCAACAACATGGATGGACCTAGAGATTATCATACTAAGTGAAGTAAGCCAGGCGGAGAAAGACAAATATCATATGATATCACTTACATGTGGAATCTAAAAAGTATGATACAAATGAACTCCTTATAGGATATGTGATTTGCCAGTATTTTCTCCCATTCCATAGGTTGCCTTTTCATTCTGTTAGTTGTTTCCTTTGACATGCAGAAGTTTTTGTTTGGGGTAGTTCCATTTGTCTCTTTGTTATTTTGCTGCCTCTGCTTTTGGTGTCATATGCAAGAAATTATTGCCAAATGCAACATCATGGAGCTTTTACCTGATGCTTTCCTCTAGGAGTTTAATAGTTTTAGGACTTATATTTTGGTCTTTAATCCATTTCGAGTTAAAGTTTGTAAACAGTGTAAAGCAAGGGTCCAACTTCATCCTTTTGCATGTGGATATCCAGTTTTCCCAGCACCATTTGTTGAAGAGATTGTGCCTTCCTTATTGCATAGTCTTAACATCCTTGTCAAAAACATTTGGCCACATATGCTAGCATTTATTTCTGAGCTCTCTCTTCTCTTCCATTGGCCTATATATCTATCTTTATGCCAATATTATAATTACTGTTGTTTTGTAGTATATTTTGAAATCAGAGAGTGTGGGGCTTCCAACTTTGTTCTGTGTCAAGAGTGTTTTGGCTATTCAGGGCCCTTTAAGATTCCATGTGAATTTTAGGATTTTTTTTCTTTCTTAATTGAAGTATGGTTGATTTACATATTGTGTTTGTTTCAGGTGTACAGCATAGTGATTCAGTATTTTTGCAGATTATATTCCATTATCGGTTATTACAAGACGGGGTAAAATTCCCTGTGCTATATAGTAAATCCTTTTTGCTTATTTATTTTGTGTATAGTAGTTTGTATCTATTAATCCCATACCCATAATTTGTTCCTTTCCCCCACCCTTACCTCTCCCATTTATTAACCACAAGTTTGTTCTCTATGTCTGTGAGTCTGTTTCAGTTTTGTATTTTTTTTTTAACTTGGGAAATGATTTTTTTAATATATATAGAAGTATAGTTGATTTACAATATTGTGTTAGTTTCAGGTGTACAGCAAAGTGATTCAGTTATATACATATATTTCTTTTCAGATTCTTTTCCCTTATAGGTTATTACAAAATATTGTGTATATTTCCCTCTGCTATGCAGTAAGTCCTTGTTGGTTATCTATTTTATATATAGTACTGTGTATATGTTAATCCCATGTTTTGGTTTTGTATATGCATTCATTTGTATTATTTTTTAGATTCCACATATAAGTAATATCATATAGTATTTGTCTGAATTATTTTGCTAAGCATAATATTCTCTAGGTCCATCCACATTGCTGCAACTAGTAGTATTTCATTCTTTTTTATGGCTGTTTAGTATTCCACTGTATATATGTACCATATCTTCTTCATCCATTCATCTGTTGATGGGTGCTTGGGTTGCTTCCATGTCTTGACTATCAGAAATAGTGCTGCTCGGAACCTTAGGGTGCATGTATCTTTTCAAATTCGTGTTTTCATTTTTTCTGGTTATATACCCAGGAGTAGAATTGCTGAATCATATAGTAGTTCTATTTTTATTTTTTTAAGGAACCTCCATACTGTTTTCCATAGTGGCTGCACCCCACTATGGACATGGAAGCAACCTAAATGCCCATCAACAGATGAATGGATAAAGAAGATGTGTCACATATATACAATGGAATATTACTCAGCCATAAAAAGGAATGAAATTGAGTTATTTGTAGTGAGGTTGATGGACCTAGAGACTGTCATACAGAGTGAAGAAAGTCAGAAAGAGAAAAATAAATACTGTATGCTAATGCATATATATATGGAATCTAGAAAAATGGTATTGATGAACCTAGTGACAGGGCAGGAATAAAGACATAGATGTAGAGAATGGACTTGAGGACAAAGTGGGGGAAGGGGAGGCTGGGATGTAGTGAGAGAGTAGCATTGACATATATACATTACCAAATGTAAAATAGATAGCTAGTGGGAAGCTGTTGCATAGCACAGGGAGATAAGCTCAGTGCTCTGGGACAACCTAGAGGGATGGGATAGGGAGGGTGGGAGGGAGGCTCAAGAGAGAGGAGATATAAGGTTATATGTATACATATAGCTGATTCACTTTGTTGTACAGTGGAAACTAACACACACTGTAAAGCAGTTATACTCTAATAAAGATGTATTTAAAAAATTAATAAAAGCAAAAAAAAAAAAAACCTTAGCTCTGACCTTGCTGAATGCCTGATTTAATAAAGAGTATAATTTAAAGTAAAGAAAAAAACAACAAAAAAAACCATAGTGGCTGCACCAATTTACATTCCCATCAACAGTGTACAAGGGTTTCTTCACATCCTCTCCAATATTTGTTATTTGTGGATTTTTTTTTTATGATAGCCATTTTGACAGGTGCAGGGTTATACCTCACTGTGGTTTTGATTTGCGTTTCTAGGATGTTTTTCTCTATTTATGCAATATATGCTGTCACAATTTTGTTAGGGATTGCATTGAATCAGTAGATCATTTTGGGTAGAATGAAAGTTTCAACAATATTAAGTCTTTCAATCCACAAACACAAGATGTCTTTCCATTTTTTACATCTTCTTTTATTTCTTTTACCTAGTAATATTTTATAGTTTTCAGTGTATGAGTCTTTCATCTGATTGTTTCAGTTTATTCCTAAGTATTTTATCCTTTTTGACGCTATAGTAAATTGGATTGTTTCCTTTTCAGATTGGCTATTGTTAGTGTATAGAAACACAATTTATTTCGAGTAGTTTTTTATGCTGCAACTTTATTGAATTCATTTATTATTTTGTTGACTGTACTTTAGGTTTGCTTTTTCGTGGACTTTTTAGGGTTTTCTACATATAAAATAATGTCATCTGTGAACAGAGGTAGTTTTACTTCTTCTTTTCCAATTTATATGCCTTGTATTTTTTTTTTCTGCCTAATTGCTCTGGCTAGAACTTTCAGTAATATGTTGAACAGTTGTAGTGCAAGTGGGTATCCTTGCCTTGTTCTTGACCTTAGAGGAAAAGCTTTCAATCTTTCTGCATTCAGTATGAGGCTTGCTGTGGTTTTTTCATATATGGCTTTTATTATGTTGAGGTAGTCTCCTTCTATGCCTAATTTGTTGGCTATTTTTATCATGAAAGTGCATTGAATTTTGTCATATGCTTCCACATTGATTGAGATGATCATATGGTTTTTGCTCTTCCTTTATTTTGTTAATGTAGTGTATTACATTGACTGATTTTCATGTTGAACCATCCTTGCATCTCAGGTATAAATCCCACTTGGTTATGATATATGATCCTTTTAATGTGTTGTTCAATTTGGTTTGCTAGTATTTCGTTTAAGATTTTTACATGAGTATTCATCAGGGATATTGGTTTGTAGTTTTCTTGTTTTGTCTTCATCTGGTTTTGTTATCAGGTTAATGCTGGCTGCATGGAATGAGTTTGGGAGTGTTCCCTCTTCTTTGATTCTTTGGAAGAGCTTGAGAAGGATTGGTGTTAATTCTTCTTTAAATATTTGGTAGAATTCCCCAGTGAAGCCATCTGGTTCTTTGGCTTTTATTTGTTGGAAGATTTTTTTAAATTGTTTCTATCTCCTCACTACTTACAGGTCTGTTCAGATTTTTTATTTCTTCATGATTCAGTCTTGGTAAATTGCATGTTTCTACAAGTTTATTCATTTATTCTGGATTATCCAATTTGTTGGCATATAATTGTTCTTAGAAGTCTCTTATAATCTTTTATATTCTGTGACATCAGTTGTGATGTCTCCTCTTTCATTCTTAATTGTAGCTAGTTGAGCCTTCTCTCATTTTTTCTCAGTCTAGCCAAGAGTTTCTCAGTTTTGTTGATCCTCCTGAGAAACTTTTCTTGGTTTTGTTAATTTTTTTCTATTATTTTCCTATTCTCTATTTCATTTATCTCTGCTCTAATTTTTTTTTTAAGATGTTGGGGATAGGAGTTTTTTATTAATTAATTTATTTATTTTTGGTGTGTTGGGTCTTCGTTTCTGTGCGAGGGCTTTCTCTAGTTGCGGCAAGCGGGGCACACTCTTCATCGCGGTGCGTGGGCCTCTCACTGTCGTGGCCTCTCTTGTTGCGGAGCACAGGCTCCAGATGCGCAGGCTTAGTAGTTGTGGCTCATGGGCCCAGCTGCTCCACGGCATGTGGGATCCTCCCAGACCGGGGCACGAACCCGTGTCCCCTCCATTGGTAGGCGGACTCTCAACCACTGTGCCACCAGGAAAGCCCTCTGCTATAATCTTTATTATTTACTTCTGCTCACTCGACCCTCTTGTTTTTATTAAGACACTCATATGCTGAAATTTTAAAATATCTTTACCTCCAGCCAAGCACTTTCTCTGGAACTTCAGATGAACATATCAAACTAAATACTGGATGTCTTCACATGGACTCTCAATACCAAAATATCTGAGGCTGAACTCAGCCTCTTGCTCTTTAAAACTTGTTCCTTTCCCATGATGAAAGTGGTAATTACTTCTATAGTACTTGCCGTGTGCCACCATAATTTTAAGTACATTACAACTATTTATTCATTTAATCATTACAAGAATCTTAAGAAGTAAATATTATTAATACCAACCCCACTTTACAGATGAAGAAACTGAGTCATAGAGAGATTAGGTCACCTCCTCAAGGCCACACAGTTAGCAGTGGCAAAGCTGAGATTTGAACTCAGGTCATGTGGCTCCAGAGACAATGTTTTGAACTACTGTGCTTTCTCATTCTTACACCAGTTACCCAATCACCAAGGTTGTATACCCAGGCACCAGCTTCATTATCTCTCCCCCTCACCTCTATAGCTAAGCAATCTTGTCTTCCTCAAATCCATCCTCATCCTCTCAGATACAGTATTCCATTTCTGCAAATCTACTCAAAATTCTTCAATAACTCCTCAAGAAAGAGAGAAAAAAGTCATGATTTCTTTGTATGATCTGACCCTGCCCTGCTCCTTCAGCTTCACCCTTTCCCATTCCCCACCTGAAACAAGATGCTCTAGCAACACTCACCTGCTTCCTTTTGCCCTCGAACACAAAATTGTTCTTGTCTTACAGATTTTCTCATGTTGCCCTTTTGCCTGAAATGCCCTTCCCATTTTCAACTACTTACCTCCTGATTCCTGTTCATTCTATAAGCTTTAGCTCAGAGTTCCTTTTCCAGCAAACCTTCCCTAACATCTCTACCACTCACTGCTGTCCGCCCAAGTTGGTTGTTTAGCTCAATCTCCTTCATGCTTCCATAACAACTGATGCATGTTCCCGTCATTGACTTTTCTGATTTCACAATTCTTCTGTTCATTTCTCTGCCCTTCCCACCAGAAACATTTGCTCCTTGAGGGCTGTGACAGCAGTCAATCAATCTGAGGTCCTCTATCATCCAGTATGGTGACTGGAAAAATTATAAATTTAATGAATTTTTCATGTGTGAATAGACATGAAGAGAAGCTGAAAATAAAAAATAGATTAAATGTGCATATGTCTATAAGGAAAAGAATGGATAAAGCTTGCTGGATTATTTAGCAAATATTTATTAAATACCTGCTTTGCACCCAGCCCTGGTCACTTGCAGTGACTGACAATGTAACAAATCATTGAAATATTTGAATTGAAAATAAGGTCATTCCAAATTAAAGCCAATACAGCAATTCATAAGAGGGTTTCCCAGAGCCTAAGTCACTCTCCAGATGTCAACCATCCTCTTGGGAAGTGTCAGGATGCCTCTTGAATTTCTAGAGTTGCAGGTAATACTAGAAAAGAAGAGCCATTGCATCCGTGTCTTCCTCCTCAAGGTGGATAAGAAGCCAGAAACCTGCCTGCCCTGGTGCTTTTCTTCTGGAGTCTTTCCTTGCTTGGCATGTGTGCTCTGGACTGGACTTCCTTGAAGCTGAAGTAGTGAAAGCTCAGATGCAAAAACAAAAGAGGCTAAAGCCAAATTAGATTTTTCACCATGCTAATGACATATCCTAAGTGATGGGATAACCTTTCAGTTCACCAGAGTGCCACTTTGGGATATAACCAAAAGCATAACTCTTAGTACTTAATACTTCATAGAGTTATTTGCATGTAAAAATTAAATCATCCATCCCAGATGACAGAGTGGGTGAGGCTTCCTTTTCATTTTTCAAAGAACATATGTGCCCTACAAGGCAGCCATTACTGGATGCCCAATCAGAGAAACTAAAGGGGTGGAAAGGCTAATGTCTGAGACAGGGAATGTGGACAAGACCTCAAAGTTTAGATTGGAAGTGAAAATAGAAAGAGGCATGACCAGAACATTTTCTTGGGTCAATAACCATAAAGATTACACATATTATGCACCTGCCATATGCCAGGAAATGATGGTGCAAATAGGTCTTTAGTCCACCCCACTTTCACCTCAAACATATAGTTTAGGTAAAAAGAGTGGGATTCATCTGCCAACACAACTTCAAGGCAAATCCTTTAGCTATCAACCTCCTTACAATGAGAAGAGAATCCGAAGATCTCTCCTGTATGTAGGTAACAGTCCTGGTTTATACCTCTCTTCCAGGAAAATTATTAATGGCACCTTCTTTAATTCTCAAAAAGTATCCTAATTTGGACTCTAAATTATCACATATACAAAGATTCTGGAGCCAAACTGTGCCAGGAACTGGGCTCAACACATTGCTTCCACTATGTGATTAAATTTTTACTATTATCATCTCTATTTTTACAGACAAGGACTTGAGGCTTGGAAAGTTTAGGGAGTTTTCCAAAATCCTGCATCATTAAATAGAAATAATAGGAATTAAACTCAAGGCTATCTGAAGCCAAAATGTTGCCTATAGTTTACTTATGTTTCTGCGGTGAAATATGTCTCCCTTGGCAAGAGCATGAAAAGCTACATTCCAGATAAAACTAAATAAAGAAGTACCTAAGGATTTAGTCATTCAAAATCCGTGTATATTTGCCATGTTCCAAGTAAACATGTTCTAACTTACTTTAGGTGGGTCTCAAAGGATGACTAGTTCGACAGTAAAAGGAGGCTAGCATGGGGGATTGTATTTCAGAAAGAGGAAACAGAGATGAGAAAGAATGTGGCCTAACAAAGAACTTCTGGATGTTCAGTAAAATGAGAATAGAAGGTTTAGGTTTGCAGAATAAGCAGAAAACAATTATTAAACCAAACAATTCACAAGGCCCAGAACTAACTCTGTAACAGTGGTGAATGAGGGGAGAGTTATGGTTTAAGAGATACTTGGTAGATACAGTAGACAGATACCAGTGACCAAATGCGTGGTGTAGGAGTGAAGCAGATGGAAAGGGCAAGAATGATGCTCAGTCCTATCTATGCTTTCCAAGCTACCCACCGCAGTCAACTGAAACAGAATTTCTAGGTGGGAGGCCTTGTAATCTGGTCAACAAGTGTTGCCAGTGATGCTTATCATCTGGGAAGTTGGGGAAACACTGGAGAGTGGAGAGTGGTTCCATTAATAGCGTCAAGGATAGAAAGAAGAGCTTTCATAAAAAATATAATACATTCATCTTGCAAATAATAAATTGGATCCAAGTGGAAATGTTTAACAGGTAACTGCATATCTGAAACTAAAGAGAGGGTCATGCTGGAAATTTTTTTACTTTAATTTAGGAAATTATCCATGAGTAAGTGATAACGGTTAAAATCATCCCATGAGAACAGATATTGTGATAACAGTGAGGAACCAAGTACCAAACCTCAAATAATGGTAACATTTGAAGAGCAGAGGTAGAAAAAGGAACAAATTAGAGAGAGTGAAAAGTTTTGGAGTTTCAGAAAAGAATCAAGAAGGGTTGATGTCAGAAGCCAAAGAAATATATTTCTCAATGAAAAGGGAGTGGTCAGCAGTGTGAAATGCCACAAAGATAAGGAATTTGAATTTTCCCTTGAAATTGGCACTTAGGAAATCACTTTTAACCTTCCTAGATTACAGTGAAATAGAAAGTAAATGGGAATGAGAAAGTACAAACAAGCAGCCTCAGCTACACTTTCTACAACCCTGGCAAAGAAGGAAAGGATAGGAGAGTGAGAATATGATAACTATAGAGGGATTTGGGGTGGAAGGAGAGCTTTTCTTTTTCCAAGTCCCCATCAAGGCTGTCAGGACTTGTCTAGGAAGCAAGGGATAGAGATTCAGGCAAAAGAGAAAAAACAGGAGAAGACCATGGCTTGAAGCCTTCCATGGCTTGAAGACCATGGCTTGAAATCATGTTTTTAGGCCAAGAGAAAGGAATCATGAGGAATGAGAAGATTAACATGTAAGAAAGAGCAGATGACTAATGGGTGAATGGCTATGAGGAGGAAACAAGACTAAGTTATAGATAGTTTTAAGAGAAGAATGCATTGTTCTCTAAGAGAGGGGTAAAGAGAAAAGAATGGATGAAATCAAGAAGAACTTTTTGATGGACAAAGAAGAATTCAAGGAATATATATGCCTGGTGTCCTGGTCCCAGGAAAGTAGGAAATCAGGTCATCCATTGAGAGGGGGAGAGGTAAGGATTGGATCGAGAGCCTAGGGTGACAACTCCGGAGAGAAACATTTGGAAGACTATGGCAAATTGACACTTTGAACCCCTTGGCTCAAAACCCTTGCCTTGCTGCGTCCACCAAACCAATATTATGATCCTTACCCAACTGTATCCCAGCCCCACTTCACACACTAAACCAGACTTCAAAACGTCTGTAAAGATCCCAGCTTCATCCTCACTTCTCTGAGATACTGGTGAGTGACTCTCTTAGGCTATGCTATCCCAATATGGTATGCAATAAACTTAGCTTTTCCTTATCCACAGATTGTTCTGGAAACGTTTGGGGGAGCCAGCGTTCATCAGTTGTTTATTTTTTAAAAGTAGAAGATAATTAGACCTTTTTTATTGAGGTAACATTGGTTTACAACATTATGTATGTTCATGTGTACAACAGTATAATTTGACTTCTGTAAACCCTACAGCATGCAACAACCAAAAGTAATTAGACCTTTTCTTGATGACTAGAATCCAACCATTCATGCAATAACACTAGGTTTCTACAAATGGATTTTCAGAAACGTAAATATTGAATAGTTTAGAGATTACCTGATCAAATGTATCCATTTTACAGATGAAGTAATTGAGACTCAGGGAATGCAAATATGATACAAAGAGATGACTAAATAGAAACCTAAGAAGTGGCTTCACAGGGCTTCTCTTAGTGAGGGATCTTTGTAATCAAGGAAGCTGTTTTCCCTCCTCTTCATCCCTGGCTCTCTGCTGCCCTACTCACTGTACAACGGTTCCCATTAACAAGTCCAGCAGCTGGCCCTGCTTCTGTTCCCTCCCTTAAAAGGCAAGCACCTGGAAGATGCAGAGAGTCCTTTACTAGCAGGCACAGTGCTTAAGGCTGAGAACAAACTTTGAAGTATGTCGGAGAGAATTCTAAACTC
Source organism: Kogia breviceps (assembly GCF_026419965.1). NCBI lineage: Eukaryota > Metazoa > Chordata > Mammalia > Artiodactyla > Physeteridae > Kogia > Kogia breviceps. The sequence continues at coordinate 19,711,030 of NC_081322.1, read as the reverse complement.
AAGCCAAAGAAGTATATCCAAACCAGACTCTCCATCTACAGGGCATTCGCCTCACCCCAAATTTCTTTGTTGTATGTTGTTATTCTATCTCTCTGACTTTTTGCCTTTCTTCAAAATAGCTCACCTTCCCTAGTACCAATCAGAGTACTATTTTTGTTCATATCACTGAACTAACCAATGACAGCATTATGAACATAATCTTTATTTCATTTCTTTCACTCTTTAGGATAAATTAGTTGATATTTTTTTTGGCTCACAAAGACACTTTTTTTCCATTTGTTCTGTTTCTTTGTTTTCTTCTTTATTTGCTTTTCATTAAATCTATGCATGCCTAAAGTTTGGTTTAATTTCTAGGTAAATCAGTTATCCATATCTCTGTCTTACAGCACTAAAACCATAGTTGGAGTTCAGCAAATGCTTTTTGGTTGAGAATAGAAATTTTCTTTAGCTGGACTGATATAGAAGTCCATTAATCCCTAACCTACATAACCCCTGCACCAGATTGATAAATGCTTCAGCTATAACCACTAATGACAGCTTACAATGACAGAAAACCTCCTGTGCCAGACACTGTTCTAAGATGTTAACCTGTGTTAACAAATTTCATCCTTAAGCCAACCCTATAAGGTAAGTACTGTTATTATCAGCTGCATTTTCAGAAAAGGAAACTGAGGGCGAGAAAGGTTGAATAATTTGTCCAAAGTCAAGCATCTGAGAAGTGACTGAGCTAGGATTTGAACCTAGGTCATCTGGCTTCGGTCTCTTAACCACTGCACCATGCTAAAGACCAATATAATTTTTTTGTGATTAGAAAATGTTAAAAAAAAAATTACAGGATTAAATTTGGAATTAATAGTTAATTTTAATTTTTTCTTTTGGAATATATTTGTCCACATGATTTTTTACAAATTAATGGCCATTTTCTATTTAACAACTTTTAAAGAAATATTATTTGATTTTGAATAATAAGAAATTAATGACTTTTAAATTCTATGAAATATATTTATGCAACTCTATCTTGTTTGCACAAAAGAATCAAAGTTCTTTCCTTACTTGTGATTAAACTTGACTTTTGGGGTAATATACAAAGAGAGAGAGAATTTGATTTATTCTTTTAATTGCGAGAGCTAAAAAAAAATTAGATTTCAAACCTTACAACTAGTGGCAGAAACATTTGGAGATTAATATCTTTGCATTCTCAAAAAAATAAGTGCTAACCCAGGAAAGTTCCTGGGCCCTATTTCTCCTCAAATGTTGGGCTGTGTTTTCTTTACACCCATTCTATTTCCACCTGGGGAAATAGGGAAACCTGGGTGAGTGGCTGTGAAATTCCACTTTATTTTTCTTGAAATAAAATGTGTCTTCTTTGTTCTTTAAGGCACTGCCTCTGTACTTGTAATTCTTAATAATCCTTCCTTTACAGAGACTCTAAGTGGCACAGAAAATGGTTGCCAAGAATTCAAAACCATCACAAGTCATAAGGGATTATGTTTGAGTGAGAAGCTGCTAAAATTGTTTCAAATCACCCAATTTCACGTAGTTGAAATGTGAACAGGGGAACAGAGGTGAAATGTAAGCTTTTAAAGGAATGTTAACTGCTATCATCAGGGAAAGATATAAAAAAAAAAAACCTACTGTCAGTAAAAATATGGATATATTCACTAGGATATGGGGGAAAAAAGCCAGATGGGGGAAACGATGGAACAGAAAACAAAAGGGCAGACAATGTGAAATCTCTGTTTAATAAACACAGCTGGGATGCAGCTGAAGTTGAGGAGACATGGAAGCTACCTTTTTACTCACAAAGAAAATCTGCTAATGGTGGAAGTGAAATTGAATATTTGGTGAATGAATGGACATTTTCATGCCAAGAAATAGGCATGATTATTTATTCCCAACAGCTTGTAGGACTTAACATTAAAGAGAAATTGCAAGAATTGATGACTGCCAGCAGAGGATGTCTGCTGGCTTGCATGGGAAGCACATTGACTGTAAAAAGAAGAAATGTGCAAATCTTTGCAGCCATACATGTGCTCAGAAAGGCAGCTATTGAGAATATCCTGATGCACTTGGACATTATAATGTATGCATAATATTTTAATTAAGGAAGAGAATTTTTTATTCCATAAAGGATTTCTTTTATGACCAAATTATTTTATCTATGAGATAAATCAGCCAAAAGTAGTGCTTTATTGAAATATAGCTGTTAAAATATAGCCTCATAGACATGAAAGTTGTAACTTTAGTAGATTTGCAGATCTTAATTTAGATTAATTTTACTTATGAAAATGTCGACTGGAATGCATGATATGAGAACTCACTCTAACCCTAGCTGTTATTCTGAGACATGAATTTGATTTTCACCTACCTGGATAATTTCATATGGTAAGCTTTGTAGCAGCATGAATTCAAAGACTCATCATCAAGAGATATTTTTATTTTTCAGCAAGAGTACATACCTCCTTCACCCAAATTACTGGGCTTCCCTCCCTACCTTGGACAATACTAAGGCTAAAGCAATGCAAATTTGCTCATCATGCAAGATGATACTTGGATTTTGCATTAGTCTCAAACTGATTTAGTTTTTTAGGAACCTCAACTAAAAAGTTCTTTATTCAGTTAGTATAGGTCATGAACTATCTGAATTAAAAAATTGCTATACTAGTCCTTTAAATACTACCTTATGATAAAAATGTCTACTCTATAGAGTCCTTACAAATTGAGAGCAGAAAATAATGAAATTATGAATTTTTCTTAGAGAGTAAGCCATGTGTATGTTAATAACAAATATTTATTGGGTATCTACTATATATAAAACACTATTGTAAGCCCCTGGTGGATTCAGAGATGAATAAGCTGCAGTCCCTGTCCTCAAGGGACTTATAATTAGTAGTGATACATGGACCACACAAGGCATATGGAAGGGGATGAGGGCGGAGACTGGAGGCTAGAAGAGTTTGTTGTTGAATATCGTAGTAAACAGCCTCAAAATCCTAAATTGGTGTTTTGCTGCGGCAGTATTGGTTTTGTTTTGGTATGAGTTGTTGTAAATTCCTGTTCCATGCTCAGTATTAAAAGCCACTTCCAGAAAAGCAAAAAACAAACAAACAAAAGGAACGAAATAAAACAGGCTACATACATATCCTTGCAAAGGGTTGCTCATAAGAGTACAGGTGGAAATAAATGCCACAGCTTGGGAGTCTGGAGATTAGGACATTAGCAGTCTGCTTCTGATTTCCTGTTTAACTTTGAACTAAACATTTAAACTCCTTGGACCACAGTTTCTCCATCTTTGAGGTGTTAATAACATCTACTAATAGAAGATTGTGATGACAAAAATGATATTTGTTTATTTAATGAATTCTACTGGCTAGGTTTAAGTGATCTAAAAAAGCTCTCCAGGCATCGTCTGAGGCTGTGTTCTATGTGAATGGCATCCCTGAAGTTGTGTGTTTCAGCATCTTGCAGGAAATCCTTTCCCGAGGGAGTAAATGGGAATTCAAACCCACCAGCCTGACTTGAGCATTTATGGTCTTTACCACTGAGCTACACTGCCTCTCTGAGGCTAAGGAGGAGATGATGCAAATAGGAATGTTGAAAGCACTGAAAATACCGGCAGCGTTGAGATTAAAGCCCACTTACTTCCTAGTTTTGCATGGCAGAGAAAAGCCGTCCCATGTAAGGGCTTCTTTCAAGACTTCTAACATTTTTTTCAAGACTTAGTGCCCCAAATCCACAGTGCTTGGAGAAAAACCTCCTCACTAATAAAAGCATTGCCAAGTCACAGCTGAACGTAACTGTATAGAAGCAGGGATGCCGGGATATTGTATCTCAGGTAGGATGGATATGGTGGGTTTCCCTGTCCATAGGACCATGAAAGGATAAACTGCCACTGACCGGGTCATTCACTGAACTGTAAGTGCACTAATATTTTAACACAGCCCTTTATTATTTATGTGACGAAATAGAAAACACATAAGGAGACACATAGCTGCTCCATTTTAATAATCTCTACATTGATGTCATGGGGTGGTTAGGGAAAATAATGACTGTTCATCCGTTCATCCATCCACCATTCGCTCAAAAGACAGTGGTTGTACTTACCACATGCCAAGCACATTCTAGGTTCCAGACTTCAAAGATGATTGAGAAATGTCCTTGCCCTCAGGGAGCTATAATCTGATGGGGGGTGAGGGCAGAGGGTAGGGACAAATCAAAAGGTAACTAAGATTTTGTGGCAAGGGCCAAAATAAAAGAAGGAATCATGTGTGATGAGAATACAGAGGACGAAACATATGAGCTAGCGGAGGCATAAAAGGCTTCATAGATACAGGGACATCTGACCTGAGTCTTAAAGGATGTGTGCAGCCTGTTTAGACAGGCCATTCCTTTTTTGTGTGTGTGGTACGCGGGCCTACTCACCGCTGCGGCCTCTCCCATTGCGGGGCACAGGCTTCGAACGCGCACGCTCAGCAGCCATGGCTCACGGGCCCAGCCGCTCCGAGGCATGTGGGATCCTCCCGGACCGGGGCACGAACCCGTGTCCCCTGCATCGGCAGGCGGACTCCCAACCACTGCGCCACCAGGGAAGCCCAAAGCAGGTCATTCTTCACAGGGGAAAAGCTCCCTCCCCCTGCATGGCCCACTCCCATCACCCCGCCAGATTAAGGAAAGCAAAATGGCTTTATCTGCAGCTGCTTTTAAAGAACAGGTGAATCCTTTTTTATATTCTACAATGCTAAATGAACAGCTTAGATTAGTTATCATTAGTTAATAAGATTATTAGCCCAAGTCAGAGTAAATATGACACTCTGAGATAATGAAGACAGAGTGGACCCAGCTCGGAAGACCCCTTTTGAATCCCAGTCTGTACCAGCTTTCAGTGCAATCCTGGGCAATACAACTGATAGAATGAGAATAAAGTTTTTTTAGTTGCCATTCGTTGCAGCTGGATCCCTAGAATGTATTAAGAATGACTCTTTGGAAAGAAATGCTCCCTCATTTTAAAAGGAAAGAAGGGAGGAACGAAGGGTAGGAGGGAGGGAGGGAACCATATTTGTTGTTCTGTTCTTATTGAAAGGAGGTCCCCTGGGTGGGTTCTGAAAGGAAAGCCATGAAAGGTAAATCGTCCTTCATTTGGCAAGTCAGTCGTTCCCTGGAGACTCATGAGGTGGGAGGTCCTGGAGGTGCCGCGGAGAGGGAGGAGTTTACAGGCAGCAGCATGGAAGGCCAGGGCAGGGTAAGAACTGAGATATCTTGCACTCAACGTTAGATTGTTTCCTGCAGTGTGCTCTCTGTTGTGTTATGTCGTGGTGCTTTGGGGAAATTGAGAAGGGGGCTGGGGGGTGGCGGTGTCCACCCTGTGTGAGCCAAAGGTGTCACCACTGAGAACAGGAACAGGGTCTGCTGTGTCCACCATCGAATCCCGGAGCTGGGAACAGTGCTGGGCACACTGTGTGGCTTCAATGAGAAAGAAAGAGTGAAAGGAGGGTTTGTGGGAGAGCTTCATATGTGGGAGTATTATTTAGTATACACAATGCAAAAAATAATCTGGTAGTATCTATTAAAATAAAATCACTGCGCCCTTAGACACAGCATTTACCACTTATGAGAAACTGTTTGCCAGAAATAAAATGACCAGCAGGAAAGAATTTGTGTACAGAAATGTTAATAGCAGCAATGCTGGGTAGGGGTCAGGAGATAAGAACAACCTGAATGTCTATCACAAGGAGAATGACTTATTAAATTTTGTTTTACTATGCCGTCCAGTACTACACAGCTATCTGACATGCGGATATATCTAAAAAGTGATGTATCCGTGTGTATTAAGATAGAAAGAAGAACATAAGTGAAAGAAGGTAGGTTTTAAAGCAGTGTATATAGGATAAGCCAGAGCAGGAGGAGGAAGGGGAAAGGAAGAAGCCAAAGGACGAGGCAGAACTCGGACTCCAGATCCAGCCTGCTTAGCTTTGAAGCCGGTGCCACTACTTACTATGTGACTTGAGCAAATTATTTAGACATCTCCTGACTCAGCTTACTCATCCGTATATTGAGGATGATAATATCTACCTCATACATTTGTTATAATAAACAAATGAAATAATTCCGGTAGAGTGCTTAAAACAACGCCTTGCATTTAATAGACATTTCCTTATTATTATTTATTATTACTGTTTTGTCATAAGAACACAGACCAAAGTGCAAAACGTTATTCATTAAACTGTAAGTCTGGTTTTCTCAGGAGAGTAAGACTATAGAAAGAGGAGGGAAAAATCATGAGCTTAATCTTTACACCATGCTCTGTTGTTTAATTTGGTATAAGAAGCATGTGTTCGTGTAGTAATTTAAAAATCAAAACCAGGGCTTCCCGGGTAGCGCAGTGGTTGAGAGTCCGCCTGCCGATGCAGGAGACACGGGTTCGTGCCCCTGTCCAGGAAGATCCCACATGCCGCAGAGAGGCTGGGCCCATGAGCCATGACCGCTGAGCCTGCGCATCTGGAGCCTGTGCTCCGCAACGGGAGAGGCCACAGCAGTGAGAGGCCCGCGTACCGCAAAAAAAAAAAAGAAAAAAAAAAAAAATTCAAAACCAATAAAATATTTTAAAAGAGTGAAAACAAAAAGATAAAATGTTGAGGTCCATCGGTACGACAATATATTGAGGAGTTATTACTGAATCCAAGTGGCTCTAGTAATTAAACGTATTTTAATGTAATAGAAAGGTCTGAAACAGATCGAAGTAGATATCAGATTTCATTGTAGGCTAAGGTTGGTATTTCTAATCATTACAGAAAAGTGGGATTACTTAAAAATGGTACAGAAAGAATTTGTTAGCTCTTTGGAAAAGATAATGTTAAATTTCTCCTGACCTCCTACATTGAAATAAATACCAGATGTATCAGAGAGTTAATTAAAAAAAAAAAAAAAAAAAAAGAAAATGTAGAGGAATATTTTTCTGGTATTGAGGTGAAGAGGGCCTTTTTAAGCATAAAGATGAAAACAAACTAATTATAAGAAATGAAATAGAAATGGCTATAAAACATTTAAAACTTCTGTATCTCTCCCCTTTCCTTTATCCAATTAAAAAACTATACATTAGAAGGCGAATGAATACCTGGAATGATTTTTAAATATGAAAAAAGTGAACATCACAGTAGAAAAAGGATTAGCAAAAGAAGTGACAAGACAATTTACAGAAGAAATACAGGTGGACATACGAAAATACGTCAGTTTTCTTAATACCCAAAGAAATATAAATCTAAACAACAGCATACTACTTCTGCTTATCAAATTGATAATGATTTTTAAAGGTTAACTTCTAAAAGACTGCTTTAAATTAATCCATTCCTAAATGCCCATGACATCATCCAAGTGGCAGCCGACGCCATCTGTTGGTGGCAAGCAGAGGTGACCTGCCCTTGGTCTGAGGCATCCTCTCCATGAAAGCTTGTAAATCAAAAATTTGGAAGTATAGCAATGTCTGTACCTGTGTGGTTTGGTGTGTGGGGAAATGGCTTTCTCATTCTTTGCTGCGAGGGGGATAAAACGGTACAATCTATGGAGGGCATTTAGCACTAGGTATAAAAATTCATTTAAAAATGTATCTACAATTATATATTCATGTGTACACATACTGGGTTTTTTTAAACAATTCGAAGGGACTATTTGGATTAGTAGAAATCTTGTATAATCCATTTTATGTTCATATTAGTACAAAAGAGTGCATGCCATTCTTTAGGTAGAAGATAATAGAGCTAATATTGGTCACTAACTCTCTTCTAGAATTGGATCCAGTTTACACATTTCTATAACCAGAAAATTTCCCATTTATATATCACTATAACACAGCCAATTCTGTGAACATTCAAATCCATTAGAACCACCAGAATTTATATAAGCTCCATATGTAAAACTAAAATTTATGCATACTGTTTTAATGAGTCAGTTAATATGAAATTATAATAAAAAATAATCTCGAATGGGGGAAATATTAATTGGAAAGTATTTCCATTGAAGCATTGTAAGGAGGAGCAAAAAAATGGGAAGAATCTACCTGTTATCAATAGCAGATCCGTTAAATAAATAAATTCAATTTGTTGCACTCACTAAAATGGTGATGTATACACCTCTGGAAGGTGGAATTATAAATGTGTTTATTTTCTTATTTCTTTGTGTGGGTGTTTTATATGTTTCATATTTTCTACAATAAGTACATACTACTTTGTAATCAGAAAGGAAAATTCTTGAAAAATAGCTGGAGTGGCAGGCAGGGAAGAAAGAGTCTACTGATTGACAAGTTCTTTTAATCAATGTAATAGGTGAAAGTGATGAAATCAAGTTGCTCGAAGCTAGAAGCTCCCCCATGGCTGCTCATGGCTGCCTTCAGCTGCTTCTCCCCTGCCCCAGGCTGGGTCTCTGCTTCCCTCCAATAGATTTTACATAAGTCTCCAGCATCTATGCTCCTTGTCCGTCTGCCTCTGTGGAACTACAAACCCTCTCCAGTCTCCTACCTGCCTTTCATTCCCATTTCAAAGCCTGTTCCCTCTAAAAAGTTTTCTGGGGTTCGCCTAACTATTCGCTAATACACTAGAACAATCTGTGATCTTGGGTAAATTACTTAACCTGTGAATCAGTTTTGCTACAAAATGGGAATAATAAGAGTACCTATATCATAGGGTTGTTATGGTGTTTAAATGAGTTAATACATGTAAAATGTTTAAAATAATGCCTGGTAAATAAGTTAGCCACAAGAAAGGCTGGTTATTATTTAGCAATTGTTCTTATTTTACTATTTTTCCAGAGTATATTCTATAGCATCCTTGTTCTATAAGATATTAATAGGTATAAGATTGCAAAAATAAATCCAAGCAAATGAGGGTAGCACTGGCTAAACAAAATTAATAAGGTTCTTTATTGCAAACTTAATAGAAAGTGTGTTAAGTATGAATGAAAGAGATAGTGTGTGGTGAGTTTTCCAAATTTTCATTTAAAAACAGTCTCTGGACCCGTTTCTTAAAGCATCTCAAGGAATGGTTCTTTTGGAAAGGCTAATCTGTTTGTTTATCCTTTATCATAGATTTGTCTTTCTCTCCCTGTTCACTTCTGCTCAGTAAATTGAGGGCAAGGACCTGGTTGCTTTTATTTTTAAATTTTAAATTGATTCATTAGTTCTTTTGAAAGCACTTTGAAGTAAGAACCATGTAAATGCAAGGTGGTGGCTCCTTTCTAAAGGGTTTGCATTTCTGAGACATGAAAACTTTCTTTCCTGCCTCATATGAATTTGACATAAATTTTTACTGAATGGAAGAATGAACAGATGAATACAAGAAAAACTATTCCACAGTCTTAAATAATGAATTAAACTAGTTGCTTTGAAGAGCTGACTAATGTGGTGGTTCTGGGAAGGGAGACTACATTCTAATATGAAATGTGTGTATTACACATATAATTTACATTTATATCACACTACCCGTTTTCAGAAATTTAACTTAAGAAAAGCTTGGAAGTAACTTGGAAATACAACAGCACAACTGTGTCATAAAGAGAATCCCCAAAACCCATACAAGTGCAGATACAAGAGCTGGTTTAGGCAGTGATCTTGGCTGTCTGTTCTGTTTGGGTTCCTGGTATATTGAAATCAATGAAACAGAACCTTGTACTGATTCGAAGCTGTTCCAGTGGGACACGTGCAACTGATCTGGGCTTGTAAGCTTGGAGGCTCACCCCCAGTCCTCAGTTTACAGTTCACACTCCTGTTTCACCTGCAGGTAGGCTCTCTGGTCCTCTGACCCTCGGTCACCCTAAGAATTGTGTTTACACCCAGGATAGGAGTTTTATCTAAATTACAGGATGCTTGGGACTGCCTGCCCTTTGCAGATGATGGATGTAGATTAGTCGATCTAAACAATTAGTGAAGGAACAATCTGATCCCTGGTGACAATTAGGATGTTTAAGGCATCTTGCTGACAGCTGTGGTGACAGCAGACGGACAGTAAAACTCCCCCTCCCCGAAATCAAGAAACTGGGTCTTTTTGATTTACAAGCAGTTTCTTTGTTTTTGGTTTGGGGGTTTTCCTTTGTATTGAAATGTCTGCTACATAGTGGAAAATGTAGAAATGGTAACTTATAATTCTAGCTGAATCATTTCTCAGATCTGACTCTTCGGAGGATTAAGCTGATAAGAGCAAACGAAGAAACCTGACACCTTATACTTTCCATGAAATAAGTCAAATTTAAAATTTAAGTCAAGATATTTTCCGAGACAGTACATGTGGGGATCCCCCCGCTGTCTTTTAGCTTCCCTAAGTATGAAAGTGATCTGCAGCGTACAGAGCTATACACTTTTAACCTTCACTAAATAAGTTTTAGAAAAACAGTGTTTAGAGAAAATACTTTATTTCAGGAATCTAGAAATCCTAAGATGTCAACAGAGTACTACTTTTTTGCTACCACTCTCAAAAAGGAAACATTTTAATTATAAATGCTCTGAAGAATGAATTAATTTTTAAAATTTAAACATTTTGGTATGTTTACATAGGATCTTTTCCCAATTCCCCCATCAGTTGAATAAGCCTGTGGATGTTCTCCAAGCTGGCTCCTTCCCTACAGAAAAGAACACATTTCTCCAGAAAGAATTTTGAGGAATGTGTCCAAATCTTAAATCCCTTCTTCCCCATGAGAAAAAATGGGGAGGGAATCAGGACATGGATTTCTATTTCAACTCTTCTTTCTTAGATCTTTGAATTACAGGATAATAAAAATAAACCTAGAAGACATTGCAGTGAATTTTTGGAGCAGCTGGAAAAGAAACCATAAAATGAGTGATTACAATCAGCAAAGTGTGATAACAGCTGAACGCATTAGCCCCATCCTTAAAAAGCCAGACCCCACCCCCTTCCCCTCTTGGACCTTTTTGATAGAGAAGGGGGTGTCACAGTACAATCCAAACATGTTCTCTGTCCATATTGGGTTAAGAAAATATAGCGCTGGTCGTTGTCCCCAAATGACAGACATCCACAGATGGAGCATGGAGGATTTTACCGTGCTGCTCATTGCACCAGGCAGATTCTGTTAGGAAAGCACCCACCTGCCCCAGGGTCTGGCCTGGGTACTATAAAAAACAAATCCTTCACCGTGGTCACCAATCTCTAGAAACATAGGCAATTTCTCTTTGCCTGTCTTCCTTTGGCTATGATAGTAAAAGGAAAGTCCTAAAAGTATGTAGCTTTTCTTGCCTTCTGGAGAGTTCTCAATTAAAAGGGTCTGGTACTCTTTACTATAGAGCTTTTAAACATTGCCCTGTAGAAGCAATGCCTTTTTTGATGTGTGAATATAAAAATCACAATTTCCCAAGTTGTCATCTGAATGCATTTAAAAGTTATTTAAATAATGGGAAAAAAGTTAAAGGTGAAATTTGGTCTGATGAAAATAGTTGTAAAGATTTTGAAATATCTGCTCTAAACTGTATTTGGTAATTATAACAGCCTAAGTGAAAAAATTTCATTTTATGTTAGGAAAAGTCTCTTTTATTTTCTCACTGGCAAATATTTTTAAAAGGAAAAGTTTTTTCTTCAGTGGGAAATTATGACTACAATGGGTGTAAACAGAAAGTCAAAGAAAAGACTATGCTTGAATACCTCTGAAGAAATTCATGCCTAAATATAGAGAGAGAATTTCAAAGCAGATACCATAGGCTTAACTCCATATTCAAACATAACCCTATATATCTTCAGGTTTTTTCCCATTATTTTGAGATCAGACAAATGTCTTCTGTATTTAGCAGCCTTCATGTGGGGAACTCATTTTCATGCACAAAATTAAATACGTGATCCTCTCAAAAAGAATGGCACTTTCTTAGAGTCGGGGCAAAAGTTTTTCCCAGCATAGCTCTTGGTTTCCCTTTCAAATCCAAAAAACTTCCGTAAAAAGTAACATAAAACATCAACATTTAAATACTAAATTAGGTTTAATATTTCAGATCTGTTGAGTATGAAACCTGACATATAGTTCCAGAGGTAGCTTTTATATTTCTAGAAATGCAGCATATCAAACTTTATCCAGGTAGTTTTGGTACCAGTTTACTCTCATTAGGGAATTTAACAACCAGACAAAAAGGGAAAAAAAGTGTCCATAGCCCATCAATTTTATATCATATAAGCTTATATGGATCTAATTCTGCATAAAGAATGGTTTAAAAAATACTTTTTAGAAGATCAGATATATTATTTTTCTACTCAAAGAAAACTTCCTTTGAAATTTAAAGACAGTTGCTTGACAAGAATTTATGTAACTATCTCCATGAAAATTTTATTTACAGTAGTTATTAAGCCATTTTTTAGAAAAATAGAAGATAGCTGGCCAAATGATTAATAAGCAAATTGTTAAAACAATTATGATATGACCATCAACAATCAGATTTTTTAGAGCATTTAATAATTTGGGGAAGTGCCCATGATATGATATTAAGTAAAACAGGGACTTCCCAGGTGGTCCAGTGGTAAAGCATCCGCCTTACAATGTAGGGGACGTGGGTTCGATCCCTGGTCAGGGAACTAAGATCCTAAATGCTGTGGGGCAACTCAGCCCGTGTGCCACAGCTACTGAGCTCCTCAACTAGAAAGCCTGCGTGCTGCAAACTACAGAGCCCATGCACCCTGGAGCCTGTGCACCACAATTAGAGAAGAGAAAACCCACACGCCGCAACTAGAGAGAAGCCTGCACTGCAACGAAAGATCCCACATGCCTCAACGAAGATCCTGCATGCTGCAACGAAGACCCGTCGCAGCCAAAAATAAAACAAACAAACAAAAAAATAAGACGAAAAATGGTAGAGTACAATACAAACTACGTATATGGGAGAAAATTTTCCTCTTGGTGATGGAAGTTGCTGGTGGCTGACCAGAGCACTGTCTTTAAGAAGGCTCCATTCTGAAATGAATCGTATGTATTTTTGTAGGTGTGAACATTATCCTCTATGCTTCTTTCCCTTTGAAAATGGAGCACTCTTTTTTCCCTCTGCATAGAGCAATATATCTCCCTGTTAAACAATGAAAATGATTGAGATTATTAGGGGAACAGAGTTTAAGTTGTAGTTTATTCTAAGACTTTGCATGTTTCTTTAATACTTCTCATAGGGCGTAGTCCAAGGTGCTTAAAAAAAAAAAAAAAGATGCTGCCCTGAAATCTTTATTTCAAATGTGGCCCCTTTTCTTGTTTTATCATGAAAAAAATACACACCGTAACTCTGACTTCAATAACTTTGGGTCGCTTTGCGTCATTGGTTTTTAAAACTGTGTTGTATGGCATAATTTGTTAAAAAGTTTAAAGTGGATCCCTGGGAGTTTAGCTATAAAAGTTTTTTTTAATCTACTAAAATATTTTCAGGAAAAAAATTAATTCTAACTTTGAAATTATAGCTACTATTCATTTTATCCAAAACCTTCATTTCTATCACCTGTATAAACATAGTTGGGATAACTAAGTATACAGATGTCCAACCGATTTCTAATTACTTTGTTATTTTCATCAGTGCTGGACGGTCAGTGAGTTTTTCCTGTCGATGTTTTACATGTACAGTGTGAAAGAGCTTCGAGAGAGCTTAAGAAGTTTCGTTCTCTACTGCCTACCATAGATCAGAGGAGAGGGTGGGCAAATCTGGGCCTTAGAGCGCCACCCCATGGTAAAATGGGCAAAGGGCACCCCGGGGTGTGCTCTGCTCTTTCACCCATTCTCTCCTTAGTCACGGGAAACGGAAAAGGAGCGTCTGTTCACTGGATTTATTCAAAACGTCAGCAATTTTAAATAACTTGCTTTCTCTGCACTGGTGGCTGAGCAGTTGCTGAATTTAGGAAACTCTTTGAATACTCTGCAGTATAACTTAAAGGACAGCCTTTCTTTTTTTCAGGTAGAATAGAAAATGTGTGAGGATCTGAGTAAATAAATATTGCTACAACAAAGAAAGCCTTGTGAGCCTGTGCCACCAGATTCACTCTCACAACAATTCTAGTTTAATTATCAACTTCGATACCTAAAATCAGTATTCATAATGCTTCTTACTTTGCAAAGGAATCATAAGCTTTGCTAAAATTGCCAAAACCAATAAACAAGAGTACAGGCAGTTGTACCTTTTGGGGTATTAAAATAGAATTTGAATGTGTAAGTCGTTAGATTTATGGGTAAGAAACCTAGGAACCCAAAGCAAGATATTGTGAAATGACAATTAAATTCTTGCATGGATCAAAAACATTTTTTTTTTTACAGCTACAGATTACCTTCATTTTCACCCCAGTGATCTCATTTATATAAAGAGAACATTACCTTTCCTGTGTTCAAACCAAAATTAATTTTTGTAGAGTAAAAGGGAAGAATACAATTGAAATTCTACTTGCCACTTTAAAAATCCACATTAGCAGAATAAAAATGTGTTAATCACCCTGACTCAAAAGCTATGTGTGTGTGTTAACTATATTAAATGTTTTTCTGTTGTTACAGTTTTTGAGATTAATAAGTCCTCAAGAATTCCTCACACACAATGGAAAGAATCCATTTGCAAATGTAACAAGTCCTGGCAGAGGCATTTCTTCAGGCAATTCCCAAGGAAGGGAATTTGGGACAAGGGGCCAGATTCAGGAGTCTAGTCTGTCTTTTCTGGAGCCATGCACCCCCTTTTTTCCAAAGTATCTTCCAGTTGACTTTACAAATGGCTTTTGCAGGCATAATTGGGGTGAAAACCAGCAGCAGTTGAGAGAAAAGAAATAAACTCTGTAAGAAAAGAAAAAGTTAAGTTCTTGGAAAATTGGACAGGAAAACTAGTTAAATGGCATTTTTCTGCCCATAGGCCAGCCCTCTCTTCTAACTGCCACTTTACTTATCTCTCAGGATTTCTTTTTCAGAAATGGTAATGATAATAAAGCATGTTTAATGAGCAGAGCTATTGTTTACCATGCTCTGTCCTCACCCCTGAGGAGAACTTCCTTTGTGTTCTAAAGATGGGGGTATGAAAATTTTCAACTTAAAGATAATACCTGTTAAGGGAACTGTTGTTTACTGATTGACAAATAAATGTACAAATCAGGTGTACTGTCGAAATAAAAGATCATATTAAATAAATGGAAGAAAAAAATAGTCTTTTTTTATACTTCATAGTCCAAGTTAACCCAGTTATCCTTTCTTTAATTGTAGAGTATAGCTTACATAGAAAAGAATATTACTGTATGAAACATTTAAAGAATAATTAATTATTAATTAATAATAAAACACACATGGAACTATCAATTGACTAAGAAATAGAACACTGCTCTACTTTAGAAGGCCTCTACAGCCACTTCTTCATTATATTAACTCCCTTCCCAAAGAAATAGCTTTTATCCTGACTTCTGTGATATTCATTCTCTTGGGTTTTTTAAAAAATATAATTTTACTATCTATGTAAGTATAAACTGAATGATTTTGCATGTTTTTATCCATCTCCTCCAGGATGGAAATTTTAGAGAGTTCATACACTCCCACCTCTTTCTCCTGGCCAAAAGACTCAAGTTTCCCAGGATCCATGGCCCCTTCACAAGCAGGCGTCAGTCTCCTTAATTCTAGTTTATTCTATGAGACTCTTAGGCTGTAGATGACAGAGTGCATGTACATAGCTAATAGCCAGTGCATTCTATGGATGCTCCAAAATTGCCAGTCTTGGGTGTAGGCAAATGTGTAGGAAGAGTGGGTGGATAGCTATGTTGTGTGATTTCAAGGCACCAAACCCCTTCATTCTGTTATTTCAACATATGTCTCAAAATCAGGTCAATGCCTTAATGCGACAATTTGGGGCTTTATTGCTTTGACATAAGGCTGTGTTTTGAAAGCAAATAACCCTGGGATGTGCACCCTAACCTGCTTTATCAGTTATGCATTCTTCATAGTAAAAGAGGTCTTAGGCTGGTTTCTGGGATCATGTTTTCAGAGAGGACAAGGTAAGGTCATCAGGACCCATAGGATCATTGATGGGACCTCTTGAAGACTTGCATTTG
Organism: Kogia breviceps; assembly: GCF_026419965.1. Classification (NCBI taxonomy): domain Eukaryota; kingdom Metazoa; phylum Chordata; class Mammalia; order Artiodactyla; family Physeteridae; genus Kogia; species Kogia breviceps. The sequence continues at coordinate 19,695,017 of NC_081322.1, read as the reverse complement.
ATGACAATAGCCAAGCCAGGTAGAAAAGAGCAGTGCATTGAATATTATGTGCATGTCAGCAGGAGCCCATTGTATTTTTAAGCTTTGGATGGTGGTAGTACGCATTTGACTGTGATATATGCTGGCTTCCTGAGGCAAGTGGCACTATACTAAGTTTCCTTCCGAAATTTCTTCTGGAGTTTTGCTGAGAAAGGAAATCTGTAACCCACGGAGAAGTTCAGGGTGTGAAACACCATTGAAAGAAAATAACTGAAAGGAGAGTTTGCTAACACTTTGGACAGCCCAACCCAGCAAACATCACCTACACTAATTAACATCCCAAGAGCTCTTGCAAAAAACAGCGCGGTGTTTTTATTAACATGATGTGCTTAGGAACTTTAGAAAGGGATTCTTCCAGCAATACAGTGCTCCCAACACTGCCTAAAGCCTTGGCTTAATTTAGATTTGGAGACAAAAGATGATGTTTAGATCCAGCCACCCCCCCCACCCCCCACCCCCTACCCCCCCCACCCCCGTTGCAGAGTGCTCTTGAATCAACAAGGTCAGAGGCTGGAGCTTGATTTATCTTGTAACTTTCCATCAAGTACCACTTTAAACCCTTCTATTAAACTCTACTCCTGCAGATGAGAGCTGGTGCAAAACACAGGCAGAAATGGTGTGTAGGGTGAAGCACCTTGATTTGCATGGGTGAGCTGATGAAACAATAAATTCAAACAATGTGTTCCTATTGAAGCCAAATCCAGCTTCTGTGCCTCAACACCAAATTAATTCTCAGAGACAGAGTTTTGGGTGAAGTAGAAAAGAATAGCTTTATTGCTTGCCAGGCAAAGGGGACCACAGATGGCGAATGCCCTTAAAATTGTGTGTCCTGACCTGGAGGCAGTAGTGAGAAGTTTTATAGTAATAGTTCAAAGAGAGCATGATCAGCTCATGGACACTCTTCTGATTGGTTGGTGGTGAGGTAACAGGGAGTCAACATCCTCAACCTTCTGGTTCCAACCGGTCTGAGGTCTAGTGCTTGTGGGCAGCATACTGTTAATTTCTCCCACCTGGTAGGGGTTTCAGTATCTGCAAAACAGCTCAGAGATGTTGTTATGTATATCCCTCGAGGGAGAACCAGACACCTACCCCAAGGCTGTACTATTGTTTCTTTTGACTATTCCTCCACTATAGCCTCATCCCCTCCCTTCCCTAATTAGCAACTGTTTCAATCTGCTCAGAACTCATGGAAAGTCATTGAGGCTGAATGAAGCCTATTTCCTCTAATCCAGAAATGGGGGATACAGAAAGGCTTTGTGCCCAGGAGTCCCACAGGGCCCTGCTCAGTATCACTATATCCCAGAGTACTAGAGTTGCTAATAGATAAAACCCAAAGTTTCTGGATTAATTCAGAAAACCCAGGGTCTCTATGAATAGTCTCCAATTGTGCCCTTATCCAGCAGTTCCTAACTTTGCCCTCTGGAATCACCTGGAGAAATTTGAAAACTACAGATGCTTGTGTTCTAACCCCAGGAATTCTGACTTAATTGGTCTATATTGCATTCCAGGTATTGGAATTTTAAAAGATGCCCCCCCCACCCCGCCCTGGTGATTTTGATGTAAAGTCAAGACTAGGACCACTTGGCTAGTCAGTCTAGAATTGACCACATTTTATGGTCTGAATCAAGGGTAATAGAAGTGGTAGACACAAGGGTTTGTTCCCAGAACTGTGCATAATGGATTGAAGGGTGACCACCCAAGAAGATATGTCCACCTCTTAATCCCCGGAACCTGTGAATGTGATGTTATTTGAAAAAGGGTCTTTGCAGATGTAATTAAGTTAATGATCTCAAGATGAGATCATCTTGGATTATCCGTGTGGGCCCTACATTAGGACAAGTGTCCTTAGAAGTGAAAGGTGGAGGGAGATTTGACATGGAGACAAGGGAAAGCCATCTGAAGAAAGAGGCAGAGATTGGAGTTCTGCAGCCACAAGCCAAGGAACGCCTGGGCCACCAGAAGAGTCTCTGAGGGAGTGTGACCCTGACCATACTTTCAGACTTCTGGTCTTCAGAACTGTGAGAGAACAATGTTTTATTATTTATTTATTTATTTATGTATCTATCTATCTATTTATCTATCTATTTATTTATTGCCTCGCCACGTGGCTTGTGGAATCGTAGTTCCCCAACCAGGGATTGAACCCGTGCCCTTGGCAGTGAAATCTCAGAGTTCTAACCATGGGACCGCCAGGGAATTACCAACAATGCTATTTTAATTCACCCAGTTGGGTGTCATAACATGTTATGGCAGCCCTGGAAAATTAATACACAATTCAATTGCTTTACTCACATTATCTCATTTCATTCTCACAAATACAAGTGAGGTATTATTGTCCCCATTTTAGAGATGAAGAAACTAAGACTGAGAAAGACTGAACAGCCTGCCCCAGATGCAGACCTACCAGTGATGCAAAAAGCATTTAAACTTGACCAGAGTCATGCTTGGTGGGATAAAACTCAGAACATGAGACTTCTACAATGTTGTTGACCACTGTGACTTGGACCCAGTGAGTCCAAACATACCCTGGTTCCAGCTCCATCTCTCACCCCCAAGGATAATATGCTTCATTTTTTTTTCAGTTTAGACACATTTTGTGTGAATGATTCTTCTCTGTTCACACATATTAAAATATGCAGTTGGAACTAGATACCTGGGAGGAAGGATATTAAAATGCATTTATATTATTGCTGCTATGAAGGTTTTCCAGGCCTTGGGAAGCTCACACAACTATGTATGTTTAATGGTCTTTAAAATCACTAAATCTAGGCTAGGTGTCTTAAAACTTGAATTGTTTTTCCAATTCAGTTATTGAGATCTGGGACCTAGTGGAGATTACTCAACTCTTCTGTATCTCAGTGTTCTCATCTGTAAAACAGCATGGAAACTCTGCCAAGCTCTCATGGTTTTGTGTGTGAAAACGCTTTGAAAATGATAACGCTCTCTACAGATTTATGTTGTGACTTTGTTTGCCATGATACTTCTGAAAGCCATACAGGCTCTGTGATTTAACTATGGAGAATAGAGAAATCAAATGTCTTTTTAAAATTAAGAACTGGGTGTTGAAATAGTAAAGAACACTTTGCAGTCTGCAGTCTGCAGAGTCATTAAGTCTTTATAAGGCTCAGACCTCTAAAGAGACTCATACAGTTGCCTTAATATGATTAACAATAAAAATAAACTTGTTTGAAAAGAAATTGTCATGATTCTGGTGGTTTGTGTAAGAAATTTATTTTTATTGTTTTTCTTTCTTCAATACCCCAAATCATTCTTCACTGTCATCTATTTTGAACTTAAAGCCAACAAATATGTTGAATTCTTAGGTAAATTAAATGGAATGCTTTTTCCTTACATACAGAAGACAGAGAAATGGATCTTTAAAATAATCTTTAATAATTTTAATAGTACCCACTGTAATCATAAAGATCAATAGACAACACATAATTTTATAGAAAACTAATTACAATTTTGTCAAATTTTCACATAATTTAGTTAAGAAGAGAAGAGATGGTAGTACATAATTTTATTTACAAAGTTACTGTCTAAAATAGGATTGGCTTAATATGCTATTGCTTTAAATGAAGATTGTTTTAATTGGAGATAACATAACATCTATAATTCTATACAATGGAGAACCAACCTCCCATTAGAATTACCTAACATGCTATTTAATAGTGTGAGAAAGGAAGGGATGGAAGTAAGATCTATGAACATATGTAGCAGCTGACATTTCTTTATGACACCTTTGAAGCACCTGCATGGACTAAAACTAGAAATAATCTCCCACATTTTGACCATTTAAAAATTTAAAAATAAGCATCATTGTAAAACAACTGTTTTTGTTTCAAATGACATTCTCATTTGTGTGCAATTCATTTCTTTATCAGCTACATATCTTTATGTAGCCCATATTATACAATTTGATGATATTTTGTCATAAGATTGTAAGAAAAAATGATTTTTCTTGTCAAGTGAGAATGAATGCAATAACTTCTTAGGCTTAATTTGATGTAGCAAAATAGGAAACTCTATAGTCACTTTCTCAAGAAACATGGTATTTTTTTTCCCTTATGCAATCACTCTACTTGTGCAACATCAGATCTCAGTTCTCTACAGAGTAATCCTTCTTTGGGAAATATCCAAATATTTGGTAATCTGAAATCCCTGGAGTGCAGTATCTTCAACCTTCATCACATATAGGGACTTTTTTCAGAAAGTTGTCACAACACAGTAGAAAATAAATAAAAAAGAATGTTAAGAAACAAACACCGATCACAGTATTACGAAATAAATACACTCTGATTTTTCTATCTAGTTTTAGCCAATAAAAACACGGGAGAACACAATGATGGGTATGGGTCAGAACCTATTCTTTTCTTAGATAACGCTAGGATTGCTAAATAGAGATTCTCAGATCCCTGAAGCGATCTAGGTTTTATCACACCCTGATTCCCATCCAGGAAGTTACAAAACTATTTCTCTCCGTTGTTTTACAAAATACACTATTTGGAAGTCTGAAAGGTTCTGTTATTTAATAATCAATGTTTTAGTTAGCTGTGAAATTGCCTGCTTGCATTTTTGAGGTCTGGCTGGATGGTGGATGAAGCGTGAGCTGTGAACCACTGGGTGAAAAAATTTCATGGTCACGTTTCAGCCTCCTTCATGTGGCACAGGCATTAATTTATGAAACCATATTTTACTTAAAATCAGGAAAAAAAATCCAAATTTTATGAGAGAATAAATTTGCCTTTGGATAATACTCTCTTTCCTGTGATCTGCCTAGGATTTGCTCTCTGGCGTCTTCTCTTTTAGCCGGTTTAAAACTTCAAAGCCCCGCAGTCCTGCTGCAGAATCCCGCGGTCCCCTACGCGGGGCTACCGCACACCTCCACCACCTCCAGAGCTTTCTCTTCTGCTGATAGCTGGTCCACGTGCCCCCAGGAATCTTTCAACAGTAGTATCAGATTTGCTTGTAGTTCTGAGTTAAATGTTTCATGGTCTGTCACCTTGATTTTATTAGAGGTGTTGGGACTAAAGCATTAAGCAAGGGTAAAAAAAAAAACCTCATATAAAGGTTCTGAAATGTATGGAATTTATATAATCACCAATCTTTCTCAGCCTGGTATCAATCGTTTTCACGTGGGGCGTATCTATAATTAATCAGAAGTTAAATAAGACACCACAGATGTTTTCAAGTAGGTAGCATTTCATTGTTGTGCCTATAAGGCTTAGATCTTCAGGCAAGGCAGCTAGATTCAGGATACTTTCAGTCATTTTAGGTGGAGCTTTGCCTTCCATGCTCTGGTTAGGATCAAAAGTTTTCAGGATATATAATCTGAGCATAGAAAGTCCTTCCAGTTGACTCCAGCCCTGGTTTCACAATCTCTAAAAGATTCTATTTCCAGAGAACAGCAGAGCTAGAAACTGATTTTATTAAATTTGTATTGACTTTCCAGGCTTTTGCAATAGAGAGGTCTTGCTTTAGTCTTACTTTAGCGCTCTGTTCTTTTAAACGATGTGCACATATATTTCTTTAAAAAGAAAACTGTGCTATACTTCAATTTTTAAAAAAACTGCTCTAATACACACTACTATATATAAAATAAACAACAAGGACCTACTGTATGGCACAGGGAACTATATTCAATTTCTTGTAATAAACTAATGGAAAAGAATCTGAAAAAAATATGTATAATTGTATCACTTTGCTGTACAGCAGAAACTAACACAACATTGTAAATCAATTATACTTCAATTAAAAAAACTGGTCTAAAAAATTTTAAGATGAAAATGCAAGTTTTGCACAGATATATACAACCCTGTGGAATTTCAGAGCATAAATGTACCTCTTTATTTGCACACTGCCCCTGCTTCCCGCCCCCCTTTATTTTTTCTTAAAGGAAACATCCCTTGAAAACTGACCTGCTTGGAAGAAATATAAACTTTTTAACAACACAGATTCTGAGTCGCTGAGCTAAGTGCAAAATTTAATTAAGTGGCAGGAGCCATCCAGTCCCCACGTGAAGCACTGCAGGCTGCTGATAGGTGGGCGAAACAAAACAAGTGTATGTTGCAGGACCCCTGTGCAATGCGGCTGAGTTGTGTGTGGTCCGGGTGGACATTTTTGTCATCCTGTTTGGGAACCAATTCAGGATCTGTTTCTGTTGGCACTTTCCTCCTGTTGTGAATGTATTAGAACATTTCTCAAAGTCTCTGCAGACCCAAAAAGCTGGTAATTTAAGCCCCACAGCTATGACAGACAGTTCTTCTCCATCATTTCATGCATGGGTGATAGGATTTCTCAGAAAGCAGGAGAGGATGTCTCCAAGCAGAAGGAAGTACTGGCCCAGTGCTATACAGTAGGACCTTGTTTATCCATCCTATGTATAATAGTTTTCATCTGCTATTCCCAAACTCCTAGTCCTTTAATCAGCTATACTTCAATTAAAAAAGAAAAAAAAAGAGTACTGGCCCAGCTTTAGCGGAGGGTTCTTATCAGCCTTTTAGTTTTTACCATAAATGTTCAAGAATGCTTTATCTCTGGTCTGGAAAAGTTATGAGAAAACCATGTCTTGTGCCTGGGTCCGTCAGCTGATTTCTGAGCCACAACTTGAAAAATGAGACGAGTTTTCCATAGGCCATAAAACTTCAGATCATTGTGAAAGTCGTATTTACGCCTACCCTGATGAACTGGTTTTTGCTCTCTTCATTCTGTGTTCTTTGCAAGAGCCATTTGAAGATTTCATCACCACCCTATCCTATAGAGTGCACTAATGTGCAGTTATGTGGAAAGATTCACTTTCATTAAACTCAATTTGTGCATAACTGTTTTCCTCAGCAGTAAGGAGAAGAAAAGAAAAACTATGCAGCTATTCAGCTGTTTACAAACATATGTCTAACGTATTTAATATAAAAATCAAAATTTATTTTAAATGCGCTAAAGTTTCCTTCTATATCCTACAGACCCTCAAAATCCTGGGATCAAGTGAATGCCAACTATTCCATCTTGTGATGTTTTTGTAGATTTTTGAATATGTGAATGTTGACTTACTTTGTGAACAATGATTTATACATGTAGAGACATAATTCTTTGTGTTTCCAAGAGCATACAGCAGCAGTGAAAACATACCATGTGGGGAGATTTTTTTTTTATTTTTCCAAAATGCCTAAGTAAAGGCAGCATGGAACATTCAGGTGTCAGTCCTGGGGCTTCTCTGTATGTTCATTTATGTGAAATTTCCCACTCATTGAAATTAACTATCCACCTGACACCATAAAACAGTACAACCACGACATAAGCCATTCACACCGGCCACATCTGCAAATATTTCTTTCCTCTGAATTTTAGTCCCATTAATGAAGATGTGATTGCTTCTCCATGACCTTTAGCACACTCCAAATCCTAGGAGACGAGCTGCTTCTCTTCCTGACCCGACTGAGCCACACATGTTCCCGCTCATACTGAGTATCTCTTATCTCACCAGTTAAGGGAAAGTTGCCCCCTCCTCCAGATTCAGGATTGAAAATGAAGCGTAAATCTTACGGGCTAATAAGCACGGCAGTTACTTCAATAAAATGTTACTTGAAAGTCAATAGGCTGCACATGTTAAAGACATTAGAGCTGTTAACAGACCGTTGTAAAGTAAGCAGAATCTTTAATAACCTGCAGGCAACATTGAACCATTCCATTTTCATCTCAGGGCAGGCTTAGCTCTGGCACTGAGGTACCACATTTGTGGTATTGAAGCTCTCTTGCACTCTCAGAATTAACAATCCAACGAGGCTGGATCAAGGACGAAAATCCCAGGCATCCGGGAAAGCTTAAAATCTGGAGAGACTTGCCTTACCCCCATTGTGAGCGAGAAGACAGCCAAACAGCTCGATGCTCAGATCACAACCGGTGTCTCTAATGCCAAGAGGCAAGAGACGCAGATCTGAAGGAAGTGAGACCCCGTTAACTAGGGCCAGCTGTGGTCTTCACTGGACCAAACCCAAGGGACACCGTTGGAGGGCACTCCAGAAACCCAACTGCAGGGTCAGAGAAGGCTAATATTGGGAAGCATATGACAAGAGCAAAAGGACAATTAGCCAAAATTAGTTCTGAAGCATGTATGCCACTTTTCTCCCTAAGGAAAACAAGGCGCTTGTTCTTTTGTGTAAGGAACCTTCTTTCATACTCTCTTAAATGGCAGCTACTTTGAAAGACACCTAATCCCACAGATAGAGAACAGATAAAACGTAAGGGTTGAACATCTTATTCCTTAGAGAGCATTCCTGACTGCCTTTCTGATGTTTCTGGGCTCTCCTTCATTTACAGAGTATGTCATTTTCTAGATGGAGAAAAAGGCAATGACGAGAAACAGATTTTCTTTCTAGTTCAAGTAACTTTTAAAAGTGACAAACTAAAACATTTAAAGTCAGTTATTAAAAGAATGAGAACCAATTAGAAATTCTATTCATAAATTTAACCTAAGTGATAACTTTTTCCTTATGGCAATTCATTTTGTATCCTGATCATCATTTCCATTCGGAGATGGAATTTCTAGATCTTCCAAATTGTGAACTGAAAGCAAGTGATCTCAGTCTAATGTGGAAAAAGCCGTGTTACTAAGGGTACTAATCATTTGGGTTGGGGAGAAAAGGGATAAATCAGAAACTGGGACAAAACTGAGGATTATTATCAAAAGAGCATGACAACTTTACAGAAATGTTTTACATTTGAAAGTTCTGAATCATCTCATCATCCAAATCATCTATATTCTTGTTTTACATATTCTATTTCAGGCTTCATCCATAGGCATACAAATTAATTGAATCATAATAAACCTAACATTTTGCATTGTATTTTTTTTACTTAACATTTTATCAAAACTATTTTTTCATATTTCTCTATTACCTTTATCATGATCACTTAAAATAGTCTACTGAATTGAAGTATCCTAAATTTAGCCATTCTTTAATTGTGGCATTTAGGTTTCATGTCAATTTTTGTGATATTTGAAGTACTTATTCTGAGATCAGTTTTTCCGATGGTTAATGACAAAAGGTTGAGCTAAATGGATGCAAAATAGTACGTCTGAAATAGACTCTGGGTAGGTCCTCCAAAACCACTGATGAGTTCTGAGAAGAGAGGCAAGGGAGACAGAAGATGGTTGGATATGATCATTAAGAAGAGATATAGCAAGTAATGATGAGGCAATATGGCAGAAAGGGAGCATAGAGGATAAAAGATGAGGATATTCCCATGGTCCCCCGAAGGTAGGATCAGATCAGGGGGAAGGAAGAGAAATCAGCAACAACAACAAAACAAGGATAAGCAAAGAATCTTGGCATCCACCCAGGGAACAGAGCCAGATACAGCAGTGAGAGATGAGGCGTTCCCTGGAAATTTCACAAGGACCAACTCCATGCAAAGGCTGGGAGAGGCTCCAGCAAGCGTTTGGGGAGGGAGTTGGATGAGAGAAAGAAGTGAAGGCCAGCTCTCCCTGTGAGCATTTAAGTATTTATTTAGTTGTCTAAAGCCTTTGGTCTCAGTTCCTGAGTAAGTACAACTAGTTAGTTCCGCTTCTACCTTTGACAGAGAGGGTGGCCAGGAGTAACCTCTTTCCTATTTAGTTTCTCCTCAACTATCTCATGAGGGTAACAGCTTGGTAACTCCCTTGGTCTACCGTGTGGGGCTAATAAGTGGCTGTAAAGATGGTGTAAAAGATTTAACACCTCTCCTGAGAAAGAAAATCCTAATTGTCCACCTGAAACTGTCTCCTACTCCAATTAATTACAGTTTAGGAGATTCACCTGGTGGGTTCCACCAAAGCAAGCGCATGCCAAGGATGGGCTTAGACAGGTGAGGGAGTGAAACTACCCCTCTCAGAAAAGTCATAATGCCCTTTGGAGGAATTACTGCCTGCAACAGACCAGCCAACCTGCCCTTGTGCTTTGCAGGTAATATTTTCAGAAAAGAGGTTTCTTTTTGACCAGTTTGCCTGGTAAGAACATTTAGGAAATACTGAGTAGCTACTGAAGCTAACCAGGGACGTTTTTCCACCCAGGGAATTTTCCTTATGTTCAACATTTGGAAATTTTAGCTAAAGATAATTGCAGGTAAGTGTTCACCAACAGATGTATTCATTTTCCATTGTAGTTTCTTAAATGGGTACTTGTACACAAAAGACCTTCTTCCTGTATATTTTCAGTTCTCCAGGGTACAATTACATGAAATTATTCAGCAGCGGCATTTGCTTTGTATCACTTAACTGGGTAAGGACACAGAGAAAGCTGCTCCCTATGGCACGGAAAGCTGCAAATCTTTTTTACCTAAATGTTTAACAGCCACATTCATCACAGTCTAATAACAAGGCCTCCCACAGACAATGTACTTCACTTGTTTTCACCCTCCTGTTAAAAGAGTTTACTAGAAAGACCAACGCGGGTCTTGATGTTGATTTGATATTCCAAGTAACTGTGCATTGGCTAAAATGGACTGGTCTAACACAAATTGGTTTTTCTTAGCATTTGCAATTTTCCAATACCAGCTACAATTTAAACATTCTTGCATAATGTTTACATTTTTGAGTAGCAACGTCTTAAATAAGCTACAATAAATTTAAAAACTGTAACACATCTTACACTTGAAAAGCATTTTACTAGTTATAAAGCACACTGATGTGTTGTACATTATTTCATTGGTTCCTTAGAATAACCCCGTAGATATTATTCTTAGTTTAATGATAAGACCAGAAAATGTCTTATTTGCTTCTGGTCTCTGAAACCAGTAAGCAAAGTTAGGGAAAGAAATTATTCCTTTAACCTTCAAATCCCTGCTGGTGGTTCATGTTTACTTATTTGTATTTTGTTTTCTTTTTCAGTTTGACATTGACTAAACACTATGTACCAGAAGCAAAGCCCTTTACATATTTCATCACATTTAAGCGTGAGAAAAGTGAAGAATTTGATTGGAATTTATAGAAGTCCTTTAGTTATGTCCCTCCAGAAAATAGCAAACGTGATTTTCTATATGGATGACACGTGAAGGTAACAATAATACCCACATCTCCACAAAGATCTTGGCTATGAAGGAGGGAGGTCTAGTTGCCTTCTGAGAGTTAAACTGTAAAACAAAAGAATAACAGAAGAACTTAGCAATATTAAAAAAAAGCAAAACAAAAAAACGACTTTAAGGAGGACAGACTGCCTCCCAGACCAGAGCCAGAGCAAGACTGTTACGGAGTCCAAGCTCGTACTGCTTGCACTGCATGACAGGCCAAAAAATCAAGAGACAAGGTGTTGGGGCCAGGAATAGCAACTTTATCCCGGAAGCCAGAAGACCAAGAAGATGGTGGACTAGTGTCCCAAAGAACCATCTTAGAATCCAGGTTTCTTTTATACTAAAACGGGAGGGGGTGTGGCTGGTAGTTGAAAACTTTTTGGTGCTGACCAGACCCCAGAGAGGATGTGATAATCTCATTCTTGCAGCTGTCCGCATAGGTTTGGTCATCTGTTCCTATAAACCTCCAACAAGACAAATGTTCTTCTCTGTTCTGCAACTTTTTATACCTATATGAACGAAAAGTGTTATACCTTTAAACATCAAGCCTGGGAGGCAGAGCCTTGAGAGTAGGCTATCCTGTGTATTTCAGGCTATAGGCAATGTGCTTTTACAAAAGGTGCAGAGCCAGTATGACAAAGCACAGGCAACAGAGCACAAAGGTTAGAGACAAAAGAATAGATCCAATATGGAATCAGATTTGTTTTTCTCTGTTACAAGACCTCATTGCAAAGACTTATGTGCATACATTTTAAAAAGGAGGGTCAACAAAGACATTGGTCAGCCATGGAAACTGAGTAGACGAGACTCTGAGGTGCATAATCAGGGGTGCTCCAGGATGTGACTTAGTCAGTCTCAAGACTAAGTTACTCTTTGAGGCAATCATGGTTCCTTGCTACCAAACATTTGAATTACAAACAAACCCCATGCCTTCTGATTCTATGGTTTCCAAGACCTATTCATGAAGACATGGCTTCCCTCCCAGATGCTGTCAGGAAAGAACTCACTAACAGAGCTGCTAGCAGTGCTTATAGACCTCATAAAATAAAGTTAGTGCTGTACTTATACACCCACCCCTGTAGGGTCTGTGAATTTGAGTATGCTCCTGAAAAGAGACTCACTAGCAATTTTCTAGGGCTGCAAACTTGAGGACTACAATCTGGACTGTGATAAAGTCACTAAGGGAAATGTCAGCACTGTGCTTTCCCAAGGTGCCTTTTTGGTTTTTTGAAATTTCAACATGATAAAAATATTTTTTAATCCGTGAGAGCCTTACCAACTTCCATATAAGACTAAAGGTCATACTAGGCCATTACAACAAATTTAAGATGCTTTCAACTATCTTTTTGCAAAAACCTTCCAGAAATAAGAATAAAAGCTTATTTTATTTAAAGATGAGGAAAGGGAATCCCAGAGAGATTAAATGATTTACTCAATGCCATTCAATTAATGTGTCAGAGTCAGAAGTAGACTTCATATCTCCTCCCTATGCAAGACATTCATATTCTCCAAGGAAATACTAGTTACTTTAAGTATTTTCTAACATGGATGTATTTCAGTTAAGTATTTGCATGTCCCTTGCATCTGCCTGTCATTTAAAGCATAATCAGCAGGACTTCCCTGGCAGTCCAGTGGTTAAGACTCTGAGCTCCCATTGCAGGGGGCATGGGTTTGATCCCTGGTTGAGGAACTAAGGTCCTGCATGACACATGGTGTGGCCAAAAAAAAAAAGAAAAAATTAAAGAATAATCATCATCTACCCTACTGTACTCTATTCCTTCCCACTTCTCCATTTTTCTTAAATCCCTTCATCCCTCTCCTGAAATCCCAACTTTAAGTGAAAAGAGACCCATGCTGTAGAAATACTCAGAGCCTTTATTTTTTCACTAATAAAAAAGTTATTGAGATATTTTACATTATTTTCTCATACCAGGTCTTTGAAGTCTGGTGCATGTTGCACCCTGACAGCACATGTCTACTCGGATGTCAAGTGTTGAGTAGCCACATGAGGCTAGCAGCCAAGTATTGGACAGTACAGGTGTGGAAGACTGGCTGTGGGTGCCAGAGTGGAGGCAGGAAGGCCAATGGAGACTGCTGTCCAAGGCAGAATTGTGGTGAGTTCTGGGCTCCCTCCTCAGATGTCAGTTCAGGTGGGACACACAGAAGGGACTCAGAATAACCGGTCCCAGCTTGCACAGAAGGCAGGACTGGGAGTGTCCAGTGAGCAAGTCGAAAGCAGCAGAAACACCCAGAGCCTTTCATATGGTCATGTTAGTTATAAATCCACAAGGAGCATATAGGATGCCTTATCCTCAAGCTCATCTGACAAATTTTTGCACAGAGCATCTCATTATACTGTGAACACATTTTTCAGAAATGCTGCATCTGAATGTCATGCTGCATGTGCTTTTTTCTTTTGACATTAGATACTCTTAGCCTCAGGAAGCACAAGAGGTGGGAGCAACGGAGAGAGTTGAAAGATAACAAGAGTGGTGAGTGGAGAAAGTTAGCAGAGTCATTTAACACGCCTGCCTGTAAAACCAACCAACTCAAGTGCTATAGTATTTCTTCACACAGGTCCAGAGAGGATTCATTAATTAGTGTTTGAAAAACAGATCATTGGGGAAGGTACCATGTGAATGTGGTAATCATCAGCACCACTCACAATCACGTCAATAACATGTGGTGATGGCATGTTGACTCTGATTATGAACAGTTGTTGGTGTTGATAAAGCTGTGAACTTTGAATCATTAAATGTGCTTGCTTTGTGGTTTTGAAACCCCAAGGCAGATGTTATGTAGTAGAGTTAAGTTATATCTTGAATATGTGCCTGGAGTCCAAAGCTGAGAAAGAAAACCATCAAAGAGCCCAGAGCACATGACAAACAGGCTTTGACAAAGCATCTCCCAGGAGAGCCGCCACGGAGAAGTGATGTGATAGGTTAGTTCCATTGTCCTATTTCTCTTTCCTGTTAAAGAGTATTTTGCCAGCTCAGCTTGCTGTACATGGAACTTCACAGTGCACTGTCAACCTTAATACATTTTCCATTAACTTTCATTCATTCTAAACACAAAGCACCAGGAAAAAATTCTTGATGATCAAATACATTCCCAAATGACTCTTCACTCCTTAAAATGGATAGAGCAATTTGAGAATAATTTTTGAAAATGGATAATCTTCTGAAAAGTCCCTGTAAGATGTTGCCTGCCCACTCCCACTTGCCAACTATATCATCCTACAGAAGACTTATTTTTCACCCCAAAAAAGGGGGAGCAAGTAGGGGAGAGAACCAAAGCACAGAAATGTAACTATCAACCATTGAAATGAGGTATTTGGCTGGTTGAAAGAGAAAGACCAGCTATGTTGCTTTGACCTCTAACTTCTATTTGTCCTTTGGCTATTAACCTAATATTGGTTCACTCCTTGGCTTTTCCAACTAGTACCTGAATTGCCCCCAAATTAGGTTTTTATCAGTTTCCACACCCTGAAAACCCATATGTTCAATTTCTGAACCATTCACCTTTGATACTGGATTTTATTGTAACCCCCTCCTAACAGACACTTACATGGACAGGAATATTCTAGCAGGACACGCCCCAATTTAGAGCACCCAGTTTTGCCTTGGCCTTCTTGGTTCTGCTGTGCACTGTGTTTTAGCAAACCACTGCTAACTGCACTCCAGACCTACTAAAAATGATTTCTGAGCTTTCCTCCATGCACTTGAAAAAACAGTGGCTAAACATGTGGCTGAAAATATAGGAGGTGGTATTCTTAATATATTTCTGGAGAAGGAAGACAGTTGTAATAACACACTACAACATAAAAGTCCTTTATAATGAACATGTTGAAGGTTTCTGTGAATCCTCAATTTTTTTTTTGACTTTCACATGATCATAGAAGGTGCATTCTCGTTGTAAGAGAGATGAGCACCCATGTCGTCAGCAGTCTTTGGAAAACTGATCACTTGTGTGTCCCAGAAAGAAGGGCACTTTACAAATGGTGCTGCCTATAAACTATGGGAAAAACCATTTAGGGAATAATAGTGGCAATCCCTGGGGACAAGATGACTATCTCTGGTTGCTATGCTCCTTGCTCCTGTTTTAGCCCCACTCTCTTATCCCACCTTCTAAAAATGGCTTAGTGGAAATGAGGGTGGGTGAGGTTAAAGTAGAAGACGGGGTATGGAGTGGAAACTTGTTGATAACTGACTTCAGTAGTTTCCAAACCAAAAAGCCACCCTGAACGTCCCACAAAATGCAAAATGTCCTCCCATTAAAACAGTAAGCTTTATTGAGAGTGTTATAAGAGATCTCTCCACTCTTCCCCATTTTTTATTATTGGTAGGTATAGTTTGGTAGATGCATAACAATGTCTGCAAAGATCCCAGCCAAATTATGGAAGGTGTTTCCGAAGTCTCAAATGATGTCTACATGAAAGCCTCATATATTCATAACGCATGTGGCATGATTTGTGTCTAGATAGAAGGGTCTGTCCTCTTTGTGCTTAATGCATTCATTTGTCTGCCTATTTAAGCAAATAATTTTAACTACACTCAACTTTTTAAAAGAATTTAGACTTAGTTATTTGAATATCAGTTAATGTGCTTTAGAGTAAGACAGCAGTCCATTCAAGGGATGTGGAAGCGTTTGCACTGACACAGTTGTGCTTTCAGAGTTTCACTTGTTTTTGCTTTTTGTTATTTTTCTTTGTCAACACTTGCTGTCAGTCTTTTTTTATGCTGTCAGTTTAGATTGTAACGGCCTCCTCCCCCACCCCATCCTTTATTGCTAGGCCTAATATGTTGTGGGTTGGGAAACCTCTCTGTTTTGTCAGAGTTATCTGGAAGATAAAATCAATGGATTCTCTTTAGGATAAGCATGATATATTCATGTTTATTTTATGGACTCTGGGGTTCCTATCACTGCTTTTCAACAGCTTTCGGGCAGGGAGCTGAGTTCCTAGTTCTCAGCTGAGTTTTTGGTTAGATGAACTTATCATAAGATGAGTTCTGATTGGTAAAGGGTTCATCCAGTACATTCCTAATATATATTTTAAAACTTGTCATTTTACCATTTCTCTCTTTCATAGCCCTATGAAAATAAAATACTCAGTGAGGGAGAATTTAAAATTTTTATAGTTTAGTAATTCCCCTTTCACTCTTGTTGGTCTCAGTTTCCATTTTCTCTTTTTCTCTCCTTTCATGTTTTGCCCTGTCATTTCCCACTGTATTTCTGTGTGTGTGTGTGTGTGTGTGTGTGTGTGTGTGTTTGTATGTGTGGGTAATCAGGGGGCTTAATTAGGGGGATCTAAAAATATGGGGTTCAAAAGAAATTGGTATGTTTTTAGGTAGTGAATCTGCTTCTACATTTTTTCCTGATCTCAATTTATACCTCCTCATCATGCTTTGTCCTCTAATCTGCTTGATTTTTCTTCCTGGCATTTACCACCTGATGTATTATATATGTATTTGTTTTGTTTACTGCTATAGGCTCAACATCTAGAAATATATCTAGCATATAGCTTTCTTTTTTTTTTAACAGTGAGGCCCTCAGATTCCTGAAGTCACTTTTAAGATGAGTTGTCATGCTCTGCTTTAGAGAAATTCAGAACATATTTTAATATCCACTCTTTCATTGGTGTTTGGGTTACTTATAAGATTTCTATATAAATAAGATATAGTGCTTACCATGTATATAAGCTCTTTATAAGTATTTACCCATTTAATCCTCACAACATCTCTCTAAGCAGGAGCTTTTATTATCTCATTTATAGATAAAGAAAATGAAGCACAAAGATGTCAAGTATCTTGTCCAAGGTCACACTGCTCTTACACGGCAGAGGCAGGAATTGAACAGGCAATCTGTTTTCAGTGTCCTTGCACTTAATAACTAAGCAACACAGCCTAAAACTTCATGCTGGACTGCATAATAATTTATTATATACATCTTCAATTGAACCAGTTTATTATGTTTCTGATGATCTCTCTTATTTTGGTGGACCTATTAGAATTATCACCACTCAAGGTGAAGATTTGTAACAGGCAAAGCTTTGCCAATTAATCTCAACATTCATAATTAATTGAACAAGGGAAGCAAATGATTTCCTATTTTAGTTTCCTGATCAAAGTACTGAAGCCAAAGGAGGAAAATGTGACTTTATAATATTAAAAACATTTCCCAAATAAATTAGTGTCATATCTTCTTTTGTATAGGGGTATATTCTACCAACATTTTCCCAAAAATCTGAGAACCAATAATGAACAGAATTCTACTACATTTCTCAGCAAATTCTAGGAAGGGCCCAGCAGCAAGTATATACATAACTACATACATATGTATGTAGAAATTTACAAGCTACAAAATCCAGACATCATGAGGTGAGGCTCATAATTTTCTCAACCTTGCCAGACTGTAGCAACATTTATGATCTGGAGGAGATTTATTGATTTTAGTTTTTATCCTCTCATAATAGGAAACCACGCTTTAGACCATTGACCTCCTCTTGTTATAATGAGAGTAGAGTAAAGAAATATATTTATAATACCATTGATAGAAACAGGCAAGCTTTTTAAGGCATTATGAAGAAGTGCTGGTCCTATAATGGTGGTGGTTATAACAAAGGTTATAAAATAGCCATTTAACACTTGAAAATAGGAGAGCTTATATTGATTGGATTTTCCCTTGTCTTATTACTTGAGTAACTTGACCGTGTTTCATTTTGTGACTGGTTATTTAAATAACTGAGTGAGCACATTTCAGAACATTGTACTCTAGGAAGCAAATACTCTTCAGAGAAAATCAGATGTCAAAACAGGTCACTATCTAGTCTTCAGTATGGATTATTCTAGAAGGGATTTTATTAAAGAAATAGAGACCAACAGAGAAGGAGAATGTATTCACCTCTAGATAATGAAGATATAGAAACAACAACCTTTTAAACTTTTGTAGTGACCTTGAGAAGTAGGCGAGGAAAACAAATACTACACAATGTTTGAATTCTCTTGATTTAATGTTACAGTTTCTAGCTGAGGGATCTGGGCATATATAAATCAGTGAATCTCTCCATGGCTAAATTCTTCTATAAAAGTAGTCAAAGCTATCCCCTGTCTCACAGAAATATTTTGATTAAAAATAAATTCATTATAAATATAAGCTACTATCATTAAGAAAAATTTGAAGATATTAAATACCATCTGTTGCTAAATTAGTTGACTGATAATTTAAGATATTCGTGTCTACTTTCAGACCCCCAAACGAATTCAAGTACAACTTGCTTTTATCAAATTAGTGTGTGTAAAATAAGAGGAGACTCAAAGGAGCTCTGAGATGGGTCTGATAGAAGAGGGAAATCTTATATCCACAGGAGGGTGAGGCTGCTAGATCTCTCAGCTCCCCTCAGCCATATCCTCCTAACTCATAGACCCATTACAGCCCCAGATTTTGGGGGCCTCTCCTGACCCTGTACAGAGGGACCAGATCCAGACCTGCACAACCTCCATTTGAGCATACACCTGATGGAAAAGGTGAAAGCCAGGCAGGATATCATACAAGCATTCCACTAGCTGAGATTTCTGATGAGCATCCTCTCAGATCAGAGGGGGTCCTACACAGAATTGACTCGAATACATTCAGAACAGCTGGCATTGCATCGAAGCATTCCAGATAGCAGGAAAAATACTTGGAGATCTCTACCGGCTTTCTACTAACCTCATATAATAATTCAATAGAACTATATGACCTAGCTCTTTCGATTATTCATTTTGGCAAAGCCAAGTGGTTTCCTAGTATTACATCATGATCGCTCAGTTAGAAGTGCTAACATGCAAACATAGTGAAAGAGACCTCCTATTTTACCTCATTTGTAAATCAAATTACAAAGAAACATTTGAACATGTGATACCCTCTTAGAAGCTTAAAATTACAGCCTCTATCAAAGTTCTAAAATAATTCAGGGTTCACTGAGTAATTTTAATCACTCTTGTCTATTGAGAGTTTACTTCATTTCAGGGACTGGGCTAAGTTTTTCCCATGTATCATCTTACTTAATCCCTACAACAACCTAATGCGATAGGGATCAATTTTATCTCCATTTATAAAATGGGAAATATGGGTTAGAGAAGTGAAGTAATTTACCCTTGATGCTAAGACAGTAAGTAGTGGAGCTGGAGTTCTAATTTGAGGTAACTGGGCTCCAGAGCCAGTGCAAAGAACAACTTCCCTCACCAACAGAAACACTCCTGGAAGGAGTATATGCAGATTGTGTGTCATGCTGTAAGCTAATGATTGACATATTTATTGAGATTTGGATCTCTAATATTATTAACTTACATCTGGAATGCCACATCTAGGATTTGCAAACTTAATCCTTGTGGAGACCCAGCATTTGAACTGGGGAGAAAGCAGCACATTTTTTTTTTCAATTTTGCTCCACCCTCAGGTTTAAATCATTCCTTTGCCCAGTGCTTCAGAGAGAGGGTCTCTCTCTGTGCTTTTGTAACTCCTACCGTTTCTTCTGAGGAATGGAATATTGCCTGCCGTATCAGTAAACAAAGGATGTTACAGTCATCAGCAATTGCAGCCACTGTCCACGGTGAGCTGGTGAGCCCTGAGGAAACTCAGTATGTGAAAGCACAGGATACCAGGCCCAGATAGCTGAGGTGCATATCAAACGAATGATTTCAGTGAGCCCAGGGTCTTGCATCTTTCCATACATAGAAAAGCGCTAAATTCCTTAACTTGAGATCTCTGGTTTTCTTTTATTAACAGTAATCTTCTGTTCCTACTACCTGCCCTTTGTTGCAAAACTGCTGTGTATCCTGGCTCCCCCCTTACCTCCTGGGAATTCTCTCAGGGTTACTTGAGATGCTGCCTCCAGGGCATGAAGTCCTAAAAATTTCCACCGAATAAAACATAACTCTCAACTTTTAGGTTGTGCATTTACTTTTTTAGTCAACACTTCTTACTTGATATTTGTTAATCTAGAGGTGGGGGGCTTGCTCTGATGACTTGATTTTGGGGGTTTTTTTTTTGGCTGTGTTGGGTCTTTGCTGCTGTGTGTGGGCTTTTCTCTAGTGTGGCAAGCGGGAGCTACTCTTCATTCCGGTACACGGGCTTCTCATTGCGGTCGGTGGCTTCTCCTGTTGCGGAGCATGGGCTCTAGGCATGTGGGCTTCAGTAGTTGTGGTACGCAGGCTCAGCAGTTGTGGCATGCAGGCTCAGTAGTTGTGGCGCACAGGCTTAGTTGCTCCATGGCATGTGGGATCTTCCCAGACCAGGGATCCACCCACGTCCCCTGCACTGGCAGGCGGATTCTTAACCACTGCGCCACCAGGGAAGCCCCTCTGCTGATTAATCCTCACTCTTATTTAGTGAGGCACCGTGTCCTTATTTCTTGGAGGTGTGGCCTTCTCAGAACTCCATCCCTCTCCCAGCTGTAGTTCTGGGTCCAGCACTTTATTCCTGCCCTTCGCTTAGGGCAAGAGGTTGTTGTTGTTTGTTCTCTATTAACTTCTCTAACTGCAGCAGATTTTCAGCAGCATCCTAAAAGTGGCTGTGCTGCACTGTACACTTTTCCCCGCATGTACACATAGTTTAAAGATTTTTTTCCCATAGGGAAGGATTTGGGTGAGGTTGTGTGCCTTTCCCACAGTGGTTGCTGTTCCCTGCCCCTGGCCTGGGCCACGAGGGACCCTTTCTCAGGCCCCTTGCCAACCTGCGAGCTCTGTGGTGAACAGGCTGCAAGTGGGTGAAAACTCCCTTTATAACAGCCTCCCCAGAGGTTTCTGTATTTAGCCCTCATTTTGCATTTACTGATTTAATAACTTTAGCTAATTTCTTCTTACAGTGTCTGTCCCAGATAAACAGTGTTTCTGTCTTATCTCTCCTTGAAGTCTCTGTGAACTCAGTTTTCTGATGGGTCAATAAAACTTGTGAATTTGCAGTTTGTCAGGCTTATTTATTTTTTTGTCATTGTATGTGTTGGACCTATGCTCTTTCTGGCTTTCTACATCCCAAGCAGAAATTTAAAAGCAATACAAGTTTATTGCAAAAACCTGGGAAAAGGCACAAGAATATTAAAGAGAAAATAAAAATCACCCACAGCCTCCCTATGTCGGGATGAATGTTTTGGCGTGTTTCTCATACATAATATGTACCTTATAAAGAAAGTTTTGAACAGACTGTGTATATTGCTTTGAAATCTACTTTTTTTCCTGCTTGAGTGTCCTTGACTCTATGGACAACAGTTGATATGGGCTCAGGATAGATCCCTAGATCTACAGACGCTTTCTTAACTATTCACCTTAATACAACTATCAAAGCCAAAATTCTGGATTGCCAGAATTTGGCATAAACCCTTAGGACAACAGCCAGTGTTAAGGGTTTTTTTGTTGTTGTTGTTTCAGGGTTTCTACTTTCTCTTTATTTGGAGACTCTGCCCATTTCTTCCTTTTGTGCCAGCTCGGTGATATATTTTAAAAGATGATTTTTAATATTTTAGCCACAATGTTTTTGTTACTTTGAGTAGGATCCTTTGGATAATCTCTTTGGGAATAGAAGTCAAAAGTCATTTTTAGTCTTCCTGTTCCTCTTCAATCCAGCTTATTTGGTCTTACTAAATAAAAATATCTGATTATATTGTTAGCCTTTAGGTATGGATGGATTTTTTTCCACAACTTGATTAGAAATTATTTGAAAGAAGGAATAGATCATGTTTTTGATTGTTTATAGTCTCTGAAGGCTCCAGTAGAAGATACTGAATGTAAAAGTGGTTAATAGTTTTTTTAAAATAATGTTTCATTGATGCAAGTACCATTTTTTCTCTAGGTTGGAACATGGACCATCAATATGAGCAATGTGGGGACTTCCCTGGTGGTCCAGTGGTAAAGAATCCCCTTTCCAATGCAGAGGACGCGGGTTCGATCCCTGGTCAGGGAACTAAGATCCCACATGCCGTGGGGCAACTAAGCCCGTGTGCTGCAGACTACAGAGCCCACATGCCCTGGAGCCTGTGGGCCACAACTAGAGAGAAGCCCGCGCACCACAACGAAGAGCCCGTGCGCTGCAGCGAAAGATCCCGCATGCCTCAATGAAGATCCCGGGTGCTGCAACTAAGACCTGATGCAGCCAAAAATAAATTAAATAAATAAATAAATAAATAAATAATTTTTTTTTAAATGTGAGCAATGTGAACAAACATGAGCAAACTCATGACAATGGATTTGCTATATAATTAGAGTAGAAAAGTCAGGTTTCTTTCTTGTTGAATATGAAATTAATTTCTTACTTTGTACCACAGCTCTTCAAAATTTATCTTAAGGCTAGAAACAGCATTGTTTAATGGAAATTCCACAATGCTGAAGTTTGACCAACTTGGGTTTTGAATTCCAGTACTATACTAACTAGTTAAATGACTTTAAGTGAATAGTTATTCATTATTCAATCACTCATTCAGCAATACATATTGAGCATGTGTCATATGTCAGACATTAGTGCTAGGCATGTAGTTACCAGCGGCATAGACAAGACGCTCGTCCTCATGATGTACAAACTAGCAGGGACATGCACATTAACTACGCGAACACATGAGCTAATATTACATAAAAATACAATTAGTTTTTGTTTTTATTTATTTCATTCTATTCTTTCTCGCTCTCTTAAAACAGATCTTTTCCATCAACATTTTAAAAAGTGTAAATGAATACCTTCCAATATGTAGCCAATGTCTCCCACTGGTCACACACAGAAGACGTGAGAGCGTGGAAAAGGCAGCCTATCAAGATCAGTTCTTCTGTAAAACACAAGGTAATCCTTCCCCGTTAAAGCAGAGGATGGGTGAGGACTGGATATGACAGTAAAAAGTCCAAAACTGGCACCAGGTCCACTAATATTATAGTCACAATGGACCATAAACCTTCACTGATTAATTATATCTAAAGTTACTTATCTGAAAATAAAAGCTTCCTAAACAAGAGTTTCAGAACAATAACATTCTAAACAATAAGAGGAAGCATGTTTCCACATACAATTTTTAGGTAGTGACCACTTCACTAAATCCCATTTTTAAAGTCTGGTAGTATTGTTTTGGGGATTTTTTGAAATGCTATTTTAAACCATGTATTAGACTGGAAAATATGACATTTGACAATAAGTTCATCCTTACTTGAGGTTTATTTATATTGCTTTGGGGAAAATCGTTTGCTCAAGACATTTTCTATGACTTGAATATATCAATTTATGTGATTCAGTGACTCAAACTTTTCAAAATAGTGATAGATTTCCATTTAGCAAACATTTTGTGTGTTAACAGCCATTGGTCTATATGAAGAATTGGTTAAATTTCCCTTTTCTCCCAAGTTTCAAATATAATTTTTCAATAGACTGATGACTTTTTTCCCAGTCAAACTGAAAATGGCAAGTTGGAATCCTTAAAACATAGACTGCTACATCCAGGTCGCTCAGTCACACAAACAGACAATCAAAATGGACTTATTACACAACTTTAAACTCTTCTTGTCCCATAAATGATGGAGAGAGAGATCAGCCATTACCATATAGGGATAGACTCAGGAAATCCACAAACTTCCAAGGTCAGACATACTCACCAGTAGCTGCCTAACCCCAGGTCAGCCTGAGGAGTAAATTGTTTTGACAGATCTAGTAAAACAAGGACACTTGCTCCTCTGTGAAGCCTGCAAAGCCACAGGGACTGATAGCGGGGAAGTTCTTGATACCCTGTTTCTCCCTTAATTCAGAACTCCCCACAAAGTGTGTAGATATATCCTAAAATCATGATATAGAGACTATAGATACCAGCCTGAGAGAAGCATACAACCCTTAGACCATAATAGTGATAGATAACATTTATGCTAAATGCTTACACGTGTGCATGATATCATTTAATTTTTACAACAATCCTCCAAAGTAAAAGCTATAATTTTTTACAGTTATAAGGATATTGAGTCAAAAAGAAGGTAGGTTACTTGCCCAAGGCCTTAGAACTAGTTAGATACAGAACCAGATTTTAATCCATTGTCTAAACTGAAGAGGATGAAGCTAAATGTAGTAGGTGTTAGTGCCTTTCCTATACTTCATCACTTCAAGTACGTAATACATATTTATTGTATTAGTCATTGTATTACAGGCTGTGTCAGAGAGATACAGGTTATCTGTCACTAAATTCTAAACTTCAGTGCATAATGTATATCATTTAGAGCACTACTCTAATAATAGTGGGAGTAATTTTGATATTACTTGATATTATTTCACCACAGCACACAGGAAATTCTGAACCTTCCCCAGAAAATCCCTTCCTTCCACAAGGTTCCCAAAGGAGTTATACACACAAGGAGAGAAGAATCAAAGTATCACTTTCTTGTGATACTCAAGCCCCAAATCCTACAGTACTGAATTCTAGTAAAGTTGGGTCAGAACATGCAGCTTAAACTTTAATTCTAAACAAAGCTTCTGTCTCCTTTAAACCAGAACTTCAACCCTGGGTTCTCAGACCCTCTGGCCAGCCACATGGCACAAAATCCAAAGCAAGGATCTAGTGTGCACGAGAAGGAAGAAAGATGCATGGCTTATCTCAAGCTAAAACACACCTAATGATCATTCATGAAGAGAAAAGGAATCAAAAGATATTGAGACATGGCAGCACATGACCACTTAGCACACTGTGACTCCCACCCATCAAAACAAGGTCTAAGAAGTTCTCTGTGATCTGAACAATTGGATGATAATCCCCTCTTATTGGGTAGAAGAAAGAAAAAGGAACAAGGAGCAGGGACATGCCCTTGTTAGAAGGAGAGTGTTGAACGTTCTCCTCTCCCTAAGAAGCCTGTGACTAAAATCTTAAAAAGTGATGCCCTCACAGTCATTACTGATAAGAAACAAATACTAGGGTAACAAAAACCCAGTGAGTAGCAGTGGGCAGATTAAAATCAATCACATAGAATCAAGTTTCCTGCCCAGTTTCCTATCCTTCTGGGACAAATCAGTTCTAGGTCTTGAGCAAGTTAAATAACTTTGGGGCTTAAGAATCTCACTTTTGAAACTAAAGAATTTTGTAAGCTAATAATGAAGCTCTAGAGAGAGTATGATTTCCCAACTATAAATAAGATAATACCTTGACAACCCATGAACTATAGAGACCCTGAAGTTACACAATAAGCAGGAACCTAGTGCCTCTTTATAGGAAGTTGTTATTGGATCCAAGTTAAGGAAAATGGAAACAGTCTTCCAAGATTTACAAACAGACAAAAGTAATGTAACTAAATGTACATAGACAAAGTCTCAGAGACATCACCGTTCTTCGTGTTAAAACTAACTTGACAACTGGCAAAGCGTATTGTTATTCTGCATTGCCAGGGAGATCCTATGCAGAAGTCTTTGGATCTAAATGCTGAACACATTCTCTAAGCCCAGGGGATAGTTCAAAATTCCCCTTCCCCCCAGCCCTACCCCCAAGAAGGAGAAACACAGAGACAGGTCAAGCATGTTCCATTGCAGAAGGCGGAGCTTCGGGTATTAGAGTAACTTTGGGATTTCTTGCTTCTCTCTCTCTTTCCCATCTATTGTGGGTGTTGTTCATACCCTGCCAAGATCCCCTTGAGGTTGGTGTACCCATGCCCTAGCGGCTGTGAGTATTGACTGCAAAGGCTTCACAGCTGCCCCCTGCTCCAGAGAACTGCCCTTGGTCAAACAGAAGTGGGAGATTCCCTACCCCTCTTCAGGGACAGCCAGGGGCCAATGACTGACTGACCTGGGGTACAAAAGACCAGACCCACCCACTTGCCTCACATTGGTAACAACTCTGCAGTGCACTTCTGTCTCCAGGCTTCCCCATGGAACCAGGTGGAAGCTAGTTTCCAGGTTAAACAACTTCCTTGCATAGCTTTCTTTCTTAACCTACACTGCTTCCCTCACCCCTCTTCTTCTGACGGGGTACCCCATCAATAAATCACTAAAAAGAATCCTCATCTCAGGCTCTGTGTGTAGGGAACCCAACCTAAGACACATCTATGAGGCTGGTGATATAAGACAGGCTTGGAACCATCTCTAAGATGGGAGTGGAGGCCTCCTTGCTTCAGAAATGTCACCGGACCAGGGTTGTCCAAGGATAGGAAGCCTGAGGTTCTGCACCTCTGTGGGGAGGGATTTGTTTCTGGTCAATTCTCAGGCTTCTTCTCATAATCAGAGTGAAAAGATCAAGAAAGCTGAGATCAGGATATGAACTCAAAGAAATGGAGTCACTTGATCTTATGCAAAAAAAAAAAAAAAAAAGGCTTTTATGTGGTCCACCTTAGTTCAGCATAAGACACATAGAGATTTGGAGTTCAAATTCTGGCCAGTAGGAAGTAATGTGAATTTATCCACAGGATCTTTGAGTATTAACTCTCCTTGTAATTACTGAATGGAAGAAGTGGCCAAAGTTTGTTATTCAGAGATCAACTAGAGATCAACAAATACAAAACACTGCTCAACACCAGGCTGCATATGGTGTAATGTGACTTTACACACACGATGCTTGGACCAACTCAGAATGGTTTCTTCTGTTTCAAGCTTGTGATTGGTCTAGTGATATGAAATTAGGCGAGAAAAATTCATGATTAGAATCCACAGAGAAGCTTAGACTAGGAACAGATAGAGTTAATCTGTGTCCATCTGTTTTTCTTTTTCTCCAACCCATTCTGTCAGCCACTACAAAATATTCCCATGTGTTCCAGGGTACTGTTGAACAAGACATCTGGAAACAAGCATCCTTGTCTTTAAACCATGATAACAATAGAGGAATTAGAAAAATTAGGTTAAATGCTTCATTATTCGGTTGGGAAAAATCTCTAGCCAGGGAAACTATGTTAATGTCCAGATTGGAAAGTGTTGTTCTCCTATGTGTCTTATCCCAGTTCACAGGTCTGATGGGCAAACTTACAAAGGAGGTGGGACGTGATGGTAAAAAAAGCAGGACCGGTCAGGTGGCTGTTAGAATCAAAACAGGCAAGCAATGTTCTGAGTTAGGAAAAAGAATCAAGTCAGTGGTTAAGGACCTCCAGGTTGTCGCCAATAAATGGCAAACACCAAAGGAATAAAAAATACCAAAAAGGGAACAAGTAAACAAATAAAAACACTCGAATCGAGCACATTTGCATGTACTTAGTTATACATGCAAGATAATTATTCCCTAATCTCAGTTTAAACATAATAATGGAGCCATAGAATTTTAACCAGGGTAGGACTTTTGTGCTTACCGAGGATAACCCTCTCATTTTACACTGAGACCCAGAATGGTGAAGGAATAGCAGCCGATATGAGCACCCAGGGCTCCACCACCCAAGTCAGTACACTGTCCTGTGCTGCAGAATATGACAACTCCCAAAAGAATAGGACAAACCCCCAGAGTTAGCTGTGGTCACCAAAGCTGCATTTAAAACCTTTACAGGGGACTTCTCTGGTGGTCCAGTGGTTAAGACTCTGTGCTCCCAATGCAGGGGGCCCAGGTTCGATCCCTAGTCAGGGAACTAGATCCTGCATGCTGCAACTAAGACCCAGTGCAGCCAAATTAATAAATATTTAAAAAAATAAAAACTTTACAAAACTGTGTAAACAATATCCTTTCTCAATAAAAATTAATTCAGCACAGAGGTATTAGCTCTGTCTCTGTCATTTCTTTCTTGCAGATCGAGTGGTACTATCATTTTTCTCTGTTGTAACAAAAACTCATAACAAAAAATGCAATGATATTTAAGAAAAGATTTTTATTGAAGCAAAAGAAATATCACTGTGTTGTGAACGCATGGGTATAAATTATCTGCAGATCAAAGCCAGGACACTATGAGACTGGCTATGGCCTGTGAGGACAGGGTACAATTAAAGAGAGCCCATAAAGAAAGTTACCAGCCTTGGGCTTCCCTGGTGGCGCGGTGGTTGAGAGTTCGCCTGCCGATGCAGGGGACACGGGTTTGTGCCCCAGTCCGGGAAGATCCCCCATGCCGCGGAGTGGCTGGGCCCGTGAGCCATGGCCGCTGAGCCTGCGCATCCGGAACCTGTGCTTCGCAACGGGAGAGGCCACAACAGTGAGAGGCCCGCATATCACAAAAAAAAAAAAAAAAAAAAAAAAAGTTACCAGCCTGATAATTCTGCTCTCCTTCAGGCCAAGACCAGAAGGGTAACCTAACACTGAACTCCTTAATCTTCACAAGCTTCTAACTGGCAAACAGAGCTCGGCTGGCCCAGATCACTAACATTCTGTGAGGATTCATGTGTTAGAATAATTGCTCCAAATAAAGGCCCACCGTGGAGTCGATGCGGTGCAATTTTGTGCTGGGGGGATGACTGCCAAATACAGAGGTGAGGGTGAAATTAAAATTAAACAAAATCCCCCAACTCCCCTAGAGCAGCAGCAGCTTTAATTCCGTCCTAACCAAGTGGAAGGCTTGGGCCGCCCTGCTGACATCGAATAAAGATGGATTACTTTGTTCTTACCCAGGGTTGCCAGGTAACCACCCCCTTTCTCCCCATTCATTAAAAGTCCTCCAGATGTGTAAATTCCACCTTACAGCTATAGTCTTTCTGCGGCACATTAAGAGTCTCCTTTGTGGATTTTAATGGGGATGAAAGACAAGGCTCCACCTGGGCACGGCTAATGCTCAAAGTACGAGCTTTGGGATTTTCTAAATGGCCAGACACTCACAAGAAGAAAAAGGGCAGATTCCATCATCTTCTGCTTTGGAGACTTGTTCTTGACAACTCCCACGGAAAAGGGTGCATTCCCCTCAAGCTGCAGTCAGCCTGCCACCCTTTTTGAGCAGCATTCCTGAGGTCAAATAAAGGCCAGAAAGAGCCTTTGGGAAACCAATGGTGACATTCCCCCCAACCCTGCACCTTGCCACCCCTTGCCAAGCCACCTTAAGAAGGTGCTAGATTTAAAGCCTAGCTTGGACTATTCTGTAGTCATACCAGGAAGGCAGTGTCTGCACAGTAAGGAAACCCTACCTTGCTGGCACTGGAACGTGGCTTTCATTCATTCCAGAGACATTTACAGTGTGCTTATGAGATGCCAGGCTGTGCTAGGTGCCAGGGATTTAGAGGAGAATCAGAACGTCTATGCCCATCCAGAGCTCGGCCTGTGGCACTGTAACAGTGTTCATTAGCCATTCTGGGTTTTATTTGTTCATTTGTTTCGGTTTGCAGCCTTGGAATAAGAACCTTTCCATCTTTTTTTGCCAGTGTAGTTCTACACTTAGGAATCTTTGTCACTTTTCTGAGGTTTTATTAGATCTGAATATCCCTATCTTTATGACTAAAAACCTTATTGATGCTGAGAATCATGCAAGTTAGCAGACAAGGCAGGAGTTGGTACCCTGAGAGGTGGTCAGGCTGGGACACGAGGACAGTGGGGAGGAAGTAGGGCAGCCATGTTTTCTGCAATGCCCCATGCATAGGGCTTGATTTCAGAAATCTACCTGGACACCTGCTAGATTAGTCATTAGGTTAATACATGGAAGATAGCAAAAAACAATGCAATCATAAAAGGTTACATTTAAAAGGGTCTTAGATTTGATCTAGCACACACCTCTTTTTATAGAGATGATAAAACTGGATCATAGAGAAAGAGTTTTACAAGATCACACTGACTGCAGTGAGATCCCGGGATATTGGGTTGTTTGTGTTTTAATGGCATGCTCAGGCCTCTAGCCCAGAGGAGAGATGACTGGAGGATGCCAGAAGCCTGGCAGGCTGGAAGGGGAGGAGGATGTCTGGATGCTTCTCGGATTGAACAAACTAGATGCTGCCCATTCCAAACACGCTGCCCCAGCAGCTGCCCTTGCTGGAACAACTTCTGTGTCTGTATTATGGTTTTCCAGAGAAAAAGAACCAATAGGATTGACAGATTGATTGATTGATTATTAGCTCATACAATTGTGGAGGCTAAGAAATCCCATAATCTGCAAGCTGGAGACCCAGGGAAGCTGCTGATGTAATTTGAAGGCCTGATTGCTAGGGAGCTAATGGTGCAGACTCCAGTCTGGGCATGAAGGCCTGAGAACCAGGAGCACCAGGACAGGAGAAGATCTATATCCCAGCTCAAGAGTCAGTCTGAGAGACAGCAATCCTCCCTTCCTCCACTTTTTTGTTACATGCAGACCCTCAATGGCTTGTGATACCGAGCAGGGCCCTGTGGGTCTCCTGTGCATGAAAGCCTTTCTGTATCCCTCATTTCTTTGATTATAGGAAATAGGTTTCAATCAGCCTCCATGAACTTCCCTGAGTTCCAATGGGCAGATTCAAGTGGTTGTTAATTAGGGAAGGGAAGGGATGTGAGACCAGGGAGAAACCAACAGTCAAGAGAAACAGTAGTGCAGCCTTGGGGCTGGGTCCTGGTTCCCCCTCAAGAGATACACACAACAATATCTTTGAGCTGTTTTGAAGATACTGAAACCCCCTCCAGGTGGGAGAAGTTATTGAGGACAGTATGCTTCCCACAAGCACGTAGACCCCAGACCAGTTGGAACCAGAAGGTTGATGACGTGGACTCCCACTTACCTCACCACCAACCAATCAGAAGAATGTCCATGTGCCGATCACGCCTTCTCTGAACCAGTATTATAGAACTCCTCACTACCCACTCCAGGTTGGGACACACAGTTTTGAGGGCATTAGGCCACTGTGCCCCCCTTCGCCTGGCAAAGTAATAAAGTTGTCCTTCTCTACTTCACACAAAACTCTGTCTCCTAGATTCAGTTTGGCACAAGTGTACGGAGAAGCTGAGCTTTCGGCATCAGTTGTGTAATGCCCACACACTCTGGGGCAGATAATCTGTTTTCTACCAATTTATATGCTAATCTCTTCCAGAAACACCCTCACAGACATACCCAGAAATGATGTTTAACTACATATGTGGGCATCGTGTAATACAGTCAAGTTGACACATAAAATGAACTATCACAGTGGCATAACTCATACCCCCTCTTGCTACAGAAGAAGAAAATGGAACAGATGGTGGTGGTCTGTGCTCTACTTTTGATGCGCTCTTCTCTTTTGGGTTTTCTGGGAGAACTCTTAAAAAGAAGGCTTTCTTTTATACTAACAGAGTTTAAATAAATGTATTTTTACAATGTATAGAAGTGCAGATTAATGAAATTGACTGACATCTTTAGCTGCTGTCATGTTTAAATTGATTTCTTCACACTATTTTTTAAATGCCTCCAGGGAAGGAAGTAGCTGTGAGGATGAGGATGGGACCATGAGAAAACAAAGACTATAGGATCCTGAAAGCAATCCAGTTTAGGTTTAAAAGGAATCAGGCAGCTGTAATAACAGAAATATAAAGTCTGCTCTTCTATTATGTTTTGTAATCAACCCACAAATCTTTACAGAGTGTCTAGTATGTTCAAGTCACCATGGAGGATAAAAGAGGTAATCACAACTCCTACCTTCAAGGAGGAAGGAGGGAAGAGTCACACAACAATTTTACACTTCAGAGCAATATGCCATAAGTGCCAAATGAGTGAAAGAGATCATCAGCTACATCTCAAATATGCCATGTCTTTATCTCCATGACCACCTCCCTCCTAACAGTCATCAACAGCTTCTATACTTGTCTTGATTAGCATAGAAACTTCCCAACTGGCCTTCCTTCATCTTCCCTTGCCTCCTGCAATCTATTCTTCTTACAGGAGTCAGAGACCTTTGGCAAAATCCAAATACGATTCTGTCACACACAGCTACTTGAAATTCATTAAAGGACTCCCATTGCTTTCAAGGTAAAGTTCAATGTCATTAACATTGACCTATTTGTCCCTGCATAATCTGGCTTCATTCTTATTTTCAACCTCATCTCCCAACTCTCTCTCACTCACCTCACTCCAGATGTCTTGGGCTTTGCTCTACTCCTGGAATGTTCCAAGTTCTAACCAGTTTCAGAACCTTAGGGATTCTGCTTGAATGGAACCCTCTGCTCCTCTTCCCCTCCCACTCCATCCTGTCCATCAATCAAGACATAAATTCAGTGTCTCCATCTCAAGAACTTCCATGATCCCCCAATTCTTTTTCTTTTTTTTTTGTTTTGGCCATGCCATGCTACAGCTTGTGGGATCTTAGTTCCCTGACTGGAGACTGAACCTGGGCCTTCAGCAATGAAAGCGTGGAGTCCTGACATCTGGATGGCCAGGGAATTCCCCTCTGTTCTTGAATGGTCCCCCATTATCTTTTTTCATTGTACCTTCTACTTCTCTCTCACATGGTTTATCTCAGTTGACTATATACTCTAAGAAATCTAGAATGTTGACATTTTTTCACTATTTATAACAAATGCACATATTAATAAAAATACTCTCAATAAATATTTTTGAAAAAATTCTAATTAGGAGATCAAAGGAGACACCAGAGCACAAGCATTTGAAGTAGCAAAGGAAAACAAAGAAAGTGGGTTTAGAGTCAGGCCTTAAAGATTAGGACACAAAGGGATGGCAAAAGAAGGGAGGAATTATAAGATCAGGGAGGCTTTAATTGTGGTTATAAGACTTAACAAAATCCAGCACCATTTTTCAGGTTGGTTCCAGTTTTATCTGATGTTTAATAGAAACAGTTGCTGAGTAGCAAATCAATTTTTGAAAAATCACTCCAATTGCTTTCCCAGTAGTAATCCAAATAGATTCCGTGGCATTACTGTCATCACTTCGAATGCCTAGGTTAACATTTAAATAGAAAACCAATATAGATTTAAAGTGGTTTCACCACAGACTCCTAAAAATTTGATCTGTTGTTGAGATCACACTCACATTAGCTGTGGTAAGTGGGAGGAGGGAGAAAACACCTAAAAGGGGGGTGAAGAGGATATTGGTTTATGTGGGCAGAGCCTATGCAGTTGATGAGGCCAAAGTTTGTGGAAAACGTTAAACATAATTTGAACTTGTCTGCTAGGCAGCTTTAAGACAACATGAACTTTTAAAATATTTAACCGATTTAGGTGAGTTGTTAAAAGCTGCTACATATGAGCCTACATCATAAGTAGCTGAGAAAAAAAGTATATCTATGACAGAGGTATAAAAGCTAAGATGAGTCTTCTCAAAAGAGAATTGTAGTTTCAAGGCCTACAGATAGGCACAGAAGGAAAGGATCTGCGCACAAGGTAATTCTTAATTTATCCATCTTTTTATTTTACACAGTTGAGCAGGATCCCATTTGACATATGTTTTCCCTGGCTTGCCCATCTGGTTTTGCTTCATCCTCCTGAGCTTTTTCTTTGATTCCCTAGAATGTACCAAACTCCCAGTTGACTTTGGCCCACATACACACGTCTTCCTTTTTCCTCAAGACTCTTTTCTAGTATCTTCACTAGCTGACTGCTGTATATCCTTCAGGTCTGATCTTACACAAGTTTGCCAGAGTTCTCACCACTTCTTTTACATCCTCCACACCTTTACTTATTTATTCACCCACCAGGATCCTAAAGGCTTTTGAATGTGAAGCTGAAACTAACCTAGGGGCTAACTCAATGATGTCCAATTGTTCTTTCATTTGCAATTTAGGGAAGATTTGAAAGAACCTTTGCAGTGTGGTGCTCATCTGATGTGGCTTTTTGACTGAGGCAAAGAAATCCAGAAGTTAGTTTTTTGGCTCTATAGGGATAGTGACCAGCTTCATTTAAACCCAGGAAAATGCTGAATTCTTCTCTGTCCTTTGGGTTCTAAATAATACAGATATGTACTTAGCATTTTCTGCTTTACCAGTTTCCTCTTAAAGGCTTTTATTAAGTCCTTGTTTGTAGATGACATAGTCCTGGGCACCACTCAAAGAGAATGGATTGGAAATGGCAAAAAATAAATAATTCAGATATGGAAACCTATCTATCTATCTATCTATCTATCATCTATCTATCTAATCTACCTTTACTATGCACACACATTTTAATTATATCTATATAAAATAACTGTCTACTTCAGCATAATTCCTGCCCCTAAGTATAGCAGGTATAATTTTCAGGCCACAGACTCAGGCACACACACAAACATTTTTTTGTTTTACCATAATTCAACTTCTATTCCCAACTCCATTCTCACAGATGGAAGAAACTCAAATTCTGGTGACTCCATTTACTTCAGTTCTGGGTTTTTCAGTTGATCGGAATCCCTAGGTCTGCATCTAAGTTCTAGGTGTCTACAGAGAGCCAAGGTATCAGGAGAGTGGTGAGGAGAACCTCAGGTCTGGTCGTCACCCCTTCGAGTGGGCACCTGCAGAGTCATCTGTATGCTGATGAGCCTCATCCATTGCCTTGCACATCACTGTTGCCTTTTCCTCGTGCTGCCCTTGATGGGCCCATCAGTTTCCCCTGCCAAGTCTGGCCCCTCTCAGCCACTCTGCCCCACTTCCTCCTTCCCCACGCAGAGTATAAAGGAGCTCTCTCAGGCTGTCACAGGCTATTCTGCCTGCAGTTGCCACCCACAGCCTTTTTTATCCATTTCCCACGCCAACTGGGCTAGAAGCAGGGTGAACTGCTACACTAACATCTGATAGCTGAAGAACAGTGGAAACAGCCATGAAATGTCTGAATATATTCTTAAAGGACAGGAAAGATGGCATGTGACATGGGTTGGGTGCAGGTTCTGAGGCTGACAGGAGATAAATCAATAGAAGTGTTGCTGAACGAGGAAAGGACTAAAGTGGGACGTTGAAGAAATGGAAGGAGATGGGCTCTGCTGAAGAATTTTGACAGAGGCTAATGATCTTGAACATGATCTCTGATGAAAAATGCTGTCCAGTGTCCTACAGAGAGGGGAGGAAATATAGCACATGCTATTGTTTCTAGAAATGTTGAGACTTAAATGGACTTGAATATCATCAAATCATCTTCTGTTCTCAAACACAAGAAAGGGTCCTAGAACTCGGAATGTTTGACTCATTTGCTACCCGTAATATGGAATTTCCCATCAGCTCCTTGGTTTAGAGGTTCTAAACCATCCTAGCTACCCAGTTTTAACGTTTGTATTTAGATAAATATTTTGGAATAAAAAAGATAAGCACCACTTCTTAAGTATTTTTGCTCATTTTCTAAAGTGGTATCTTTTCTGGCTACTAAAATAAAATAACTTCATTGTAGAATACTTGAAAAATACAGAAAAAGCTTAAAGAAGAAAATAAAACCATCTATAATTCCATCACTCAGAAATAACCACCATTAACATTTTGATGTATGTACTTAGTCTTTTTCTCTATATAAAGATGTGAATTTCTTATCACAGAAATGTAGTGGTACCTCACATACTATTTTCTAACCCACTCTTCCCCTTTAATTTATTGTGACCATTTTCCAAATCACTAACTATTCTTCTAAAATAATTCTTAATGTTTGCTCCAGATTTAATTATGTGTATACACCATAATCCATTAATCTAATTCCCTATGGTTCAACATTTAAGTTGTTTTCAATTTTTTTGCTATTACCAAGAGTACAACTTTCTTTTAAAATAGTAAAGAAGAAATTGCTTTGCTATTACGACTACTTTTTTCTTTTTTTCTTTTTTTTTTTAAGAACAGTACACAAATTGAAATCACGTTTACAGTTCAGGGAATGAAAGAACCAGAAAGAGAGGCTTACTTTGGTAAAAGTGATGAGAATTTTTAGAGTCTGATTAACTTAGGATAAGAAGTGCTAATCACCAGTGGGAGAGATAACTAAGTTGGGCTAAGGCTGTAAGAGGAGGGATCATCACAAACAGAAACATACAGGAAAGTAAGAAGGATTGGAGAACAAGATCATGTAGAATCCAAAGCAGAGGTTTTTAAATGATTTTTTAAGGAGCAAAATTTTGTTGACTTTAACGGCAAACAAGTCAGGTGCTAAAGTCGATGAAAGGGCGCCAAGGCAGTGTGATGCAGACAGCTTCCTGACAAGGACTGTGGCTTCCGTGCTCCCAGCTGTGCATGGGGTCTTAGCCTCAAGCCAGTCCAGTGAACACACTGACCTGTGGTATTTACAACATGAAACTGAAGCTAAGCTAAGTATGATAAAAAGAGTACAATTCTTCAAAATATCATCTACATCCAAAGTATCTTTGGAAAGTCCAATCCTTTGTGACTCATTCGTCCTTCCCCATAAGTAACATTATTTTGCAATGATTTTTAGCACAAAGGATTTTCTCCAGGTTGAAATGGGAACACGAGAGAATGTAAAGTAATAAAAAAAAAATGAGGCAGGAAATGTTTACTCCATGTTCAGGACATACAGAATTGCTTAGAGAGACCACGTATACCTTCAAAGAAAAGGAACTGGATATGATTCCCCAAGACTCTTCCCTCCTTCTGAGTACAGCCCAAGCAACAGCCCATTACGGAGAGCTCTGACTCTGACCTTCAATTTGTGTCATGATGTTGGAAAAGGCAGTGCCAAGATTTTTTCACTCTTTAGATCTTTGCAGAGAGATGTTTGCAGTTGGGCGAATGAAAGTATTTGTGACATTAAAAGGCAGTGACCTGTCCTGGACTACAGTTTGTATGGCAAGTGACTGGTCTGAATTGGCTTCTACTCAGGCAAGCAAAAGAGAAAGTTGAAAAAGAAGTTTGAGGATTAAGTTTCCATGTGTGTCTCCATTCACAACAGATGGCCTCCACACGGACAAACTTTACGCATTTGGTGATCTCCAGATGGGCAAATAAAATGCCATTTTTGATCTTATTGTAAATTGGGGAGGGGGGTTTATTACATTCTCTCAATCAAACCAAAAAGGAAAATGAATTTTCTCCAGGCAGAGACTCTAAGCTAAAAGAATAAACATTAAGGCCATGAAGGATCCTCCATATCAATGTATTAGTTTTCACTGAAGCTTAAGGTTTAATTCGCTGTAAGACTTAAATAAAAAATATGAATAATTGTCAAACATTTTTGATAGGTCATACATATGGCATATTCAAGAAAAAATTAGTATTCAACTTTTGGCAAATCCTATGATATTCAACATGTATTGTGGAAATAATCCCTTTTAATAGTTTCACTGAATATTTGATTTTGTAATTATCTTCCCGATTATTTAAAACACACACTTTTAAGTTTATCTTTTTCTTCTTCTCTCTCTAAGCAGTCAATTTTCCTCTTTACTCCTAAAATATTTCCTTTCCATACAACTAAACCACATTTTACAACTAAAACCACTGCCATATCATCTGGCGCCTCTCTGATTTACACAGTACAATACACAATTGACATCTTGTCTTTGATTTGGTGTTTCATTCTGCTTCCCCACCTGAGCCAGTCTCTCCAATATTCTTCTCAATTATGTGACAACCCCCATCACCAACACACACACACACACACACACACACACACACACACACACACCCCTGAAAGCATCTGATTTTAGTAGCTACCCCATGACTGAAGTCCAGGATCTTGACTGCAGCAATGAAGCTTAAGTCACAACTGAGTAAAATAATGTTCTGTACAAACTTCAATTCCAAAAACCAATTGCTCTGCTTTAAAAAATAGTACAATAATAACAAGCACATGTTTTGATTCTATAATTACGTTTAACTATCATAGGCTTTGTATTTCACACTAGGACACCCAACAGCCAACACACTTATATGGAAACATTTGATGAATGCTTACACCCTTTTTTTTTTTTTTTGTGGTACGCGGGCCTCTCACTGTTGTGGCCTCTCTCATTGCGGAGCACAGGCTCCGGACGCGCAGGCTCAGCGGCCACGTCTCACGGACCCAACGGCTCCGCGGCATGTGGGATCCTCCCCGACCGGGGCACGAACCCGTCCCCTGCATCGGCAGGAGGAGTCTCAACCACTGCGCCACAAGGGGAGCCCAATGCTTACACCTTTAATGAAACGAAAATACCTAGCCCCGTGTCAAGCTTAAGGTCAATTTTCAGTGAATAATGATTAAAAATATTTTTACTGCCTATTAAAATCTTAATTTAAAAAAATGCAGTCACCTCTGACAGCTACAGTGCAGCGTGTAGAGAAGTGAGGCCCAGACACATTTACCCACGGACAGCCAAGTGAGAAGCAGCGCCACCTACTGGTAATGACTATAGTCTCTGGAATCCAATAGATGGGTTCCCATCCTGGCTCTTAAACATTAGCTTTACCCTGGGAAGTTCCTGACTCTCCAAGTCTGAGTTTCCAAAGGGATCAAACAGAGAAAATAATAGAAATAATAAAAAATAAACATCACGTTGTGTGAGGATTAAGTAAGATGGCACATGTAAAGACCTTTGTGTATTTTAGCAATACCCCCTCGCACACACACAAAATTATGATTATGTTCAGGATCTATAAAATCCTAGAAGACAGGGGCTCTGTTTCTGTCATGTTGGACATTGTTGAGCAAAACATCTCTTGGGTACTTTATTATGCCTTTGTTTTACTGTGATGATGAAAATTCTGTTGCCATATTCCCTCATTAACCCTCTACTTCAACTTCCTTAAAAGTATAATCTTTCCAATAAATTCTATTTTTTTTTTTTTTTGGCATCTCCAAGATTTCACCCCACTCTCTCACCTACAACACCATTCTCTTTCCCAAAGGTTCTGGGAACCAGCAAGTCACACAATGGTTTTCTAGTTAGCACCCATTGTGTTAACGGTCAGCTGGCTTTAGCATCTGTTACCTTGTCCATCACCAGGACTGATGGGGCTGCTTTGGGTTATCTGTGCCTATATCTCCTTACTTTATCAGCCGGTGGTCTCCTTTCCAGAAGTCACACCTTCAGCCAAAGAGACCAAGGGTTCCTGGGAAGCAAGAAGCATCCTTGATTCTAGCGTGTGGGAAGGGGCATAACCATATATGGCCCTTGCCCATAAGTAGGGAAAGCACTGGAATTTCACCCAGCTGGGTATCTACCAGTACAGCCACGTCACAGGTCAAATCCTTGGCACACGATTGGATCTGCAGGCCCTAACAGACTCAGAATTTCTGGTCTAATTTACTGAGAAGCCACTCTTCTAACTGGTTGTGAGGTATAAATCACTACCTGCTTTATTTCCCCCACAAGCTCTATGTTCATCTGAATCTTTTCATTGGCTCTTGCTCTACCACATGCTGGCCACTCTTTATTCCAGCAGAATAAATACCCAGTCATCTGCTGGAAAAAAAAGGCTTCAATTTTAACTTCTAAAACCTTCATTAGTTGAACACAGAACATTTCAAAGAGTCTTGAGAATATTTTAGAAGAGAAATCCCACGGGCACTCACGTCAGAATGCAGTAGTGGAAGAGGCACAAATTGGGAGTCTTATAAACTCTGTGAGATCTGCACCTATTCCATCACCTGTGAAAGGAAGTTTGGCATACTTAGGGTGCAGGGAGTGAAACAATGCAAGTATGTAAAGTACCTGCTGTTGTCTGTGAGACCTTCATTAGGGCCCAATTAATTTTCCACACCTCCTCCCTGCCTGTTATACATCTCCCCTCGGAGTTACAGTCTAGCAAGTGGAAAGACAGTCATACATGTCAAACATCTCCCTGGAACATATATTCTTGGCCCAGAGACCAAGTTTACCTGTAGTATGCAGGGATGAGGAGGCTGTCAGCACTTGAAGCAAAGATAATATGGGTTCATTCTCCTGAAACAAATTCCAGCTAAGCTGAAACATTACACTGTGACTGTCTTCTTGAGAAAGGTGTTCTTCTCTTCTTTGTAGGTCTGATAAAAGAGTAAATTCTGAGCATTTTAAACCATTTTTAAAATTCGAGTATAGTTGATTTACAATGTTGTGTTAGTTTCAGATATACAGCAAAGTAATTCTGTTTTTTATATATATATATATATATATATATATATATATATATACTTCTTCAAATTCTTTTCTATTACAGGTTATTAAAAAATATTGAATATAGTTCCCCATGCTATACAGTAGGACCTTGCTGTTTATTTTATATATAGTAGGGTGTATATGTTAATCCCAACCTCTTAATTTATCTCTCCTCCCCACACCCCTGCCCCGCTATCCCCTTTGTAAGCGTAAGTCAGTGTTCTATGTCTGTGAGTCTATTTCTGTTTTGTAAATAAGTTCCTTTAATCATTCTTTTTTTAGATTCCACATATAAGTGATATCATATGGTATTTGTCTTTCTTTCTGACTTATTTCACTTAATATGATAATCTCTAGGTCTATCCATGTTGCTGCAAATGGCACTATTTCATTCTTGCTATGGCTGAGTAATATTCCATTGTATATATGTACCACATCTTCTTTATACATTCATCTGTCGATGGACATTTAGTTTCCATGTCTTGATTATTGTAAATAGTGCTGCTGTAAACATTGGGGTGCATGTATCTTTTCGAGTTAGAGTTTTCTCTGGATATATGCCCAGGAGTGGGAATACAGGATCATATGGTAGCTCTATTTTTAGTTTTTTAAGGAACCTCCATACTGTTCTCTATAGTGGCTGCACCAATTTACATTCCCACCAACAGCATAGGAGTGAGCATTTTTTAAGATGGGTTGAAATAGATTTATGAGGAACTGCAAGGAACTTCAAGCACAGCATTAGCATGTCAGAAGATGGGAGAATAACTGAGGGGTTCACTTCATTCCAAGGATTGTAGATGGCTTCTTCTCTTTTCTGACTATTAGAACAAAGCACCATAGGCTGGATTGGCTTTTAAACAACAGAAATTTATTTCTCACAGCTCTGGAAGCTGGAAGTTCAAGATCAGGGTGCCAGACTGCCGACTTCTTTTTGTATCTTCACACGGCAAAAAGGAAGTGAGCTACCTCTTTGGCCACTTCTTATAAGGGTACGTATCCTATTCACAAGGGCTTCACTCTCATGACCTAATTACCTCCGAAAGGCCTCACCTCCAAATGCCATCACGTTGGGATTAACATTTCAACATATGAATTTTGAAATGGGGGGACACCAGTCTTCAGCCCATTGCAGGATGGGTTTCTTTCCTCTTTCACTTGTGCTTTCACCTTTATCCTCTGATGCTGCATCCATGCCGTCCTCACTTCGTGAAAGCATATGACAGGTTTGGGTTCTAATTTTATGCCATACAGCCTGCCTCACACCTTGTTTTTTTTAGTTGTCATCTAAAAATGGCTTCTTATTATTATTATTACCCTTTTTTTTCATGCCCCCAAATGGGCTCATTTTATCCTTAGTAAATATCTCACCCTGAGCACCTTTCCCACAAAGCCAACCTCTGAATGCTGCATATTAACAGTATCACAGCATCTTTCTCTTCTACTTGGTTTGGCTTGATGGTCAGAAGAGATGACTTTATGGACGGTAAGGGGGCTTTTTGTATAAAAACTTGCAGTGTGTTTCTCTCTGTCACTGTCTCATTTCTCTCTAGTTATGGATGTTCATAGTGATTGACAGTTCTGCAAACTCTTGCTCTGTGCCAAACTTGCTCCTGATTCTCTAGAAGTCTCAGATGGAGAAACAATCAACTTCTCATAGGTGTATCTGAACACTTCACACTGTGGCCTAGAATTTCTATATTTAAAAAGGAGCAAAATTTTTAAAATGAAATTGGATTACAAACTCAAAATATCATCCTCTAGTGGTAACCTCTACTATTCCCTGATACCCACAGATAACAGTCAAATGGGTTTCCCTGTAAGTTAAATGTATTAGGTTTAATATACTTAAATATATAGTGCAGATCTTTAGGTTTTGGAAGGAAAAAACTTATGGTTCTTGGCAATTGTTCTTTTTCTTTCTCTGCAGAAATGACTGTGGAACCATCTTTGGATTCCTTAGTCTTAGAGACGTACATTTGCTAAGTTTATAATCTCATGATTTCTCCATATAACACGTGATTTGTTCTAGAACCTTAGCTCTGAATGCATGCTTCTGTGAATTAAAATGCCAAACTATTAATCAGTTTTTATGATCAAGAGAAAAACAAATAGATTATTATTATATTTTTAACAATATATTAAAAGTGAAAGATGATCTTGTAGACTCTGTGGTCTGGTCTCAGCCAATGCAGTTGTGCCAGGAGTTCCCTGTAAATGTAATTAGGGAGGTTGAAAAAGTGAGCGCTTCCCAGATGTGATCTTACCAGTGGCCTTAATATATGACATCAATGAGTTAAATGAGGAAACTACCAGAGGCTGAACAGTTAGGTTTTAAGTTTCAGATGAAGTTTTTGCTTGTGCTCACCTCAGGAAATGAATATTGCATTCATAAATTGTCATTCTTATCCAGGAGATGAACCATAGCAGTTTCATTTAGCCCTAGAGTATTAAATTTCTCTAACACTTTGCCACATTAGTCTATGTTTTCCAACTGACTGTGATGATGCAATATTGGAAGGAAAAAATCGTTAGCCAAGTGACATTCCATAAAAAGCCATAAAAGTTTATGATGCCCATAGTAGGATAATTGCCACGACAGGAATTGAATACTTCCTTATGGGTAATATTTGATAAGAAATGGCATGTGTAACAATCATAACGTTTCAATCGACCAATGATGGCTACTTCAGAATGCATTTATTTTACTGTTTCCACGATGGATTTTACAGTGCCAGAATTGTTTCTACTCCACTAGATAGATGGAAAAAAGGACCATATTCCTTTTCCTTTTGCATTTATTTTCTATCGTAATCATTTGTCTATGCATTTTTATCCTCCCCCCAGCAACTAGACTGTTTCACCACAAGCTGTTGACAAATGATTTCTTGAAAGCTGAAGCTAGTAGACAGCAATGCTTTCTTTTTCTTCTTGAGTCGGCATTCTTCTGCCTCAAGTCCTTTTGCAATATTAATTAAATAATTCATAGACAGTGTCCTTTCTCCCAGTTTCCAGATACTCTAAACCTCACACCTGCTTTTCTTTGGGTTTGTGCTCTCTCAGCTTATAAATCTTCCCATATTTCCCAGTATAGTTTCTTATGAAATGACACTTTTCTCCCCACAGCACAAACTTTGACCCAACTGTTTTCAATAGTGGCAGTCAAGCCTGAAGCTGTCAATCAAAGAACAGCTTATCAGTCTGAGCTTTTCCTTTTTAAGCTTTTACTCAGTGACTTTTGAGAGCCGTCAACACCCAGTTGATTTTAGCCCTAACAATAAA
This sequence comes from Kogia breviceps, assembly GCF_026419965.1. NCBI lineage: Eukaryota > Metazoa > Chordata > Mammalia > Artiodactyla > Physeteridae > Kogia > Kogia breviceps. The sequence goes on along the minus strand of NC_081322.1, from coordinate 19,651,890 downwards.
GTCACACTCTGTCTCCCACATAGAAGTTTTAAGATTACATTCTGATGTCATATACGTCATATTTACATAGTTAAAACTCATAACGAGCAACCCACAGGCAATAGGATGTAATAACCGTGCAACAGAGCCATTTCCTGTCCCCCTTTTTTCTCTCACTCTGTTTTATGCAGTTTATTGGATGTGAATGTTATGAAAATGAAAATCGTCTGGGAGAAACCTGCTGGCCAGGTCTGAGGTTTAGGAGAATTCCACTGGATGAGTACCTTGAGTTGTAAAGGCGTGGCCACCTCTTACATTATAAAACAGAAACCCTTTCAACATTCTTTCATTTCCAGAAAAAGGAGAGATGGGAGGCCACCATTACAGGCTCGAACAGCAGACTTTTAACAGCTTTAATTCTTCTACTATTAAAGGAAAACAACCAACTTAGAGTCAAAAACTATGAAACACCAGGAGTTTTACAGTTTTCATTTTTAAACACAAAGCACCTCCTTCAAATGCCCTGCAAGGTGAACTTCCACCGTGGATGAGCTGTCACGGTGAAATCTGCCCTGGCACTTGAAATGGCTGATTTAGAGGAGTTAAGCATTTTCCTGGCAATCACTTTAGAGCGAAAAATGTGCGTATCATGTTAAAGTGGGAAAACGAAAGACACTGTCTCTGATTGAAGTCTCTATCCCATCAAAAGATTAGGCTCCAAGTAAAAATACTGACAAGAAAATAAGGCTCTAATGGAAGCATATGATAAACCATGATGTGGACACTTTTTGTAGTTTCATTATTTAAAGAGAAGCAGAATGAAATCATTCTCTTAATAGTGCTACTTTGGAAAACCTTCTGTCTAAATAAAGCCTAGGGACTTCCCTGGCAGTCCAGTGGTTAAGACTTTGCCTTCCAATGCAGGGGGTGCAGGTTCAATCCCTGGTCAGGTAGCTAAGATCCCACATGCCTCGGGGCCAAAAAAACAAAACATAAAGCAGCAGCAATGGTGTAACAAATTCAATAAAGACTTAAAAAATGGTTCACATCAATAAATAAATAAAGCCTAAAATACCATTTTGAAATAAGGTCTTATTCCTTCTGGGGCTGATCTTTCTTACCAGTCATGTGCAAAGATGTAAACTGAAATTTAACAGTCAGATTTGACCAATATGTTAGAACACATCTGCCTTGATTTTCTGTAATACATGTAAAGCACAGTCATATTCCTCATATGAAATAATATTAAGAAAAAATCAATGGAATTAATATTCTCTCATGGTTATAATTCTATCTGAAAACAAATAGAAAAAAGGACTATAACAGCATTTTTCACAGAGTCCCAAATTCCATAGCCTCCATACAGAAACTAGGTTCTTTCAATATTTTTTTCTTGCTCAAATTATGTAGGAAGCTAATTTTTGGACTCACAGGTATTGTTTCAGCAAATAAAATAGAATTCCTAGAAGTACATAAGTCTTTTTTAAGTTCCCAGAAATAGAAATAGTTTTTTTGTCAGTAAAAGATGTACTTACACACTTCCCCATCCCCTCTGTCTCATGCACACACATGCACATATCTACACCACACAGTCATGGAATTACTGAGAAAATTCAGGAGAGGACTCCTGCATCCGGACCTAAGTGCTTTCTCCTCCCTGGCCCACCCCTAGGCCCGAGGTTCTGCTAACAGAATCTATGTCTCTTTGTTAGGCATTTTGCCTTTAATAATTCTCAATTCAAAAGAAAATACTCCTTAAGTAGGAGTTTGTGGAGCCCCTGAACAACCCCACCACCACCCTAAAGACCTAACACACTGGGCTCATGTTGGTTGCTGGTGCCATTGAGAAAGAGTTTGCATTTCATTGGAGAAATAATCATCGCACACCCTTGAGTGTGCTGTTTTAGGCACTGTGGGAATGCCGGGATGACATTCTCTTAGCTTCTGGGAAGCAAAACACAGGTAGATGTTGTCAAGGACAACGAAAGAGAGAAGGGAAGTTTACAATACAAGGGGCAGAGGAAGAGAAGCCAAGAAGGGAATTAAAACGGGAAACCAGAAAATGCTGAAAGCATATTTCCTCTTTTACAGTTTTGCATAGTGTAACCAAAGAGCTAAAACATTGCAATAATTTGTCACGTCTGTATTCTAGGTCCCCTTTTGCAGGACAGAGAGACTTTCAGAATAAGAAAAAAATCAGTTGTGCCCGTGAATTTTTTAATTGCAAAATACCTGACATTTTAACCCAACTATTTGTCTACATGAGTAAAATAATACTATTAAGGATTCTATAGAATTGTAAACTTTTGCATAAGGTTTTATTAAACTTCAGTTATTAATAAAATTGCTATGGAAATGAAACAAAGACATACCTCCATATGAAAAAACATAACCCCTTGTCTCTGCCTGATTCTTCCACTTGTGTGTGAAAGTAAACTATTGGTGGAGGAAGTGTAAAACAGCTTCTCAGAACTGTAAACCCTGTTGAGGGTAAGACACTTAGAAAAAGGATGATTGGTCAAAGATTACTGGTCTCTTTCAGCTGGTATCAAATGTAAGGGCTAGATTCAACTCCTGGAGTCTTCTATAGCAATTACAGATGGAGTGACTTTCAAACAATTTGGAGTTTGTGTTTAATTCAGAACAGCACGTGACATCTTGGACAGATCCCAATATGCTCATGAAATTTCAAACGGAGTTGGAAATCTCATGAAATAAGTCAAAGATATCACCCTTTACAAGGTATGACTATAAAGTAATATAACTGCTTTTGAAACCAACATTGCAGAACCTACACGTGCACGTTGAGTGTTGCCCCTTTAAAAACAATCATGTGGGAGTCTCTGCATCCATTCAGTTGTTGATGTCAGAACCTGAGCCACCTCCTTTCCCATCTTCCCCCTGCCTTTTCTTTGGAGTATAAATTCGAAATCTGAAAATGGATGAAGCTGTGCAGCCTCAGTTCTCATGATTAGAATGAGTAATTAAACTGAGGGCTAGCATTCAATGGGGCCGTAAATAAATGAAACTTGTTAGGAAACGTTGCATTGCAATATGTAATACAAATAGCTAACACTTGCATTCTCACTATGTTCCAGACTCTGTTCTAAGCATTTGACACCCATGATTTGTTTACATGTTTATTTAAAAAAATTTTATTGATGATACCTATGATTTTATAGCATGCCCACGCTAATCTCATGATACAGGTCACACCATCACCATTTTAAAGTGATGGAAACTGAAGCAGAGAGAGGGAGAAAAAAAGCCCAGGCCCACACAGCTAGTAAGTGGCAGAGTCAAAGATTCCAGCCTGGGAACTCAATATCTCCAAAGCCCTTGCTTTTAACCACCATGCTCTACAGCAGCGGTCCCCGACCATTTTGGCACCAGGGACAGGTTTCACGGAAGACAATTTTTCCACCGACAGGGGGCGGGGGGATGGTTCAGGAGGTAATATGAGCAATGGGGAGCGGCTGTAAATACAGATGAAGCTTCACTTGCTAGCCCCGCTGCTCATCTCCTGCTGTGCGACCTGGTTCTCAACAGGCCGGTACTGGTCCACAGCCTGGGGACTGGGGACCCCTGCTCTACAGTCTTCCCTCAGTATCCAAGGGGGATTGGTCCCAGGGGTGTCCGCAGATACCAAAATTCACAGCTGCTCAAGTCCCTTATATAAAATGGCGTAGGACAGTCTGCCCTTTCTATCTGTGGATGTGAACTCCACAGATAAGAAGGCAAATGTATTAACTCCAAGAGTGGTACTAAAGAGAAGCCCTGATTGAGTTCTGGTGCAGTGCCATAGGCTGTTGGACTTATTAATAACATTTCCTCATTATCAACTCTAAACATTCATGATGTAATAATGTGCAGTTATTCCTCGGCTCGGGTTTGAATGCTTTTGGCCAGCTTGCAGGATCCTATCACATAACCAGTGACTGTGCCTCACTGACCTCCCGCAAGTCCATTTCAGTACAACTTTGTGGCAATTGTGGAGAAAAGTTTATTCAGAGGGCATATCTGAATTTGGGGATATGCCCTCTGAATATGCCCTCTGAATTTGGGGATCTGAAAATTCTCAAGATACAGTGTTTGCAAATGCCGGACTCTCTTACAGGTATAAACTTCTGTAATGGCTACTTTGAAGGACAGCACTGACTCAGATGTCATAAATTCAGGGTGCCTGGAAATATTCAAGAGAATGAGGGATCCTGGCACCGGCTAGCATGTTTGTTAGGTGCCTCAGGTCTTAGACCAGGCGAGCAGTGGAACAGTATGATATGCCAGTGGACTGCAGACTTCGTAATCAACCAGGCCTAGGCACAGATCTAGAATTTTCCACTTATCAGATATGTGACTTTTGGTAACTTGGTTAACTTCTCTGAGCCTCAGTTTCTGGGAGCATTGGGCGCCAATGCTCACAGGTGTGAGGATTAAATAAAATACAATCAATCTAAATTTGCATGGCACAATCTGTAGCAATACACCTTCCATGAATAATGTTTTCTGCCTTTTTCAGGACTATACTTGGACTCTCCAAATGAAAACAAATTACCCTCCAAATCATTGACTCCGCTTTCTGAGTGTTTAAGACTGTCATTGCCATACTATAATTTAGAGGCATTGGGGAAGGTTATTTTTACTGGTCTTGTTCGATTCACCCCTGCTATTTTATTTGCCTTGAGTTTAGTGCCTGCTGCAGGCACCAATTGGGTTCCAACTGATAGAGACAGCACGTGGGGGGGGGGCTGACAAAGGGCTTGCAGCTGTTGAGAGAGCAAATGGATTAGGCAGCCAAGTCCAGAAGCATCTGGTAAAACTGACACTTTTTTTTCACAATATTGACGTTTCTATCATAAACGATAATTCCCAGCTTTCTTTTAAATATATTTGGAAACAGTTTTGGTTTTTTTGGTTTTGTGGGGGGGGTTAGTGGTGGGAGTGAGGGTGGTGCGAAGACAGGGGTAGTTCTCTGTCTGATTATCCCCTTCTTCAGAGGAAGAGCCTTTCTCTGGGCACAGTAGAAGTCAAGGAAGTCATGTGTGTGTGTCTGTGTCTGTAGCACAGAGAGGGCATGAGGGAAGACAGGGGCCCAGGGAGGCTGGGAAAGCTCACTAGGGTGAATCCTGGGGAGAACAACAGAAATTTTTTTTTTTTTGCGTTACTTGGACCTCTCATTGTTGTGGCCTCTCCCGTTGTGGAGCACAGGCTCCGGACATGCAGGCTCAGCGGCCATGGCTCACGGGCCCAGCCGCTCCGCGGCACGTGGGATCTTCCCGGACTCGTGTCCGGACATGGACTCGTGTCCCCTGCATCGGCAGGTGGACTCTCAACTACTGCACCACCAGGGAAGCCCAACAACAGAAATTTTACTAGTGAGAGGTGTGCATCAAGATTATCAATCGGATATCATGGCTCATCAAACATCATCAACAGATGTCCTAGGATGTCCCTGAATTTGCACTGTCAAACGTTGCCTGGTTCTCCTTTCCTCATATACACTAAGTACCACCTTGGCCTTGAGGGGTGATTCCAGGTAGAGAGACATGGAAGGAAGTGGTGCCTCCAACAAGGATCATCCCACTTCTAAAGATCCCTTAGGAGGTGTCTGCAGGGACAACAACGGGGTGCTCTTGTCCACCCCAAAGATACCCAAAGGTTCAAAACCCAGGACCATCTGAAAGCAAAGCAAGACTTAGGCCTGGCCCAGGATTTATCTGGTCTAATGATGCTCCCCATTCCAGAAATAGCCCAGTGATGTCTTAATATTGCTCACAATAATTCATTCAGTAAACATTTACTGAACACCTGTGGTCTGCTATTAGTGTGGTTAGAAATTAGTAAATAATCACAAAACAAACAAATACCTCTGCCCTCCTGGAGGTGCTACCAGCTGTGCAGATATCATGCCTTTAGATGTTGCTTTGAAAACCTAAATTTAAAAGAGAGTAATAAAGGAAATGAGCCTCCTCTTTGATGGCATCCCAATTCGCAATGTCCTCTGGGCTGTTTTTGCCACTGAAAGTGGATATCAACTATCTTTGGTTTGTTTGGTGACTGTAATTTCATGTTTGTCACTTGTTTTATTGTGTACATTCAAAAGGAAGAGAGAAGATATACATGATAATCATTTCCATTTAACTGATTTTTACTTCCAGCTGGTAAATGCAGGGAGCAGTGCAGGGGTGATCTCTGCTTCCTGTATCTTGACATGCAAAAGGCTCCCCCGATACTCTACATTCAAACTGATGAGGAAAATGGAAATCTCTAATGAAGCTTAATTAATGAATAAAAACTGCTTGGATGGTTTACTTTAAAAAACAAACAAAAAACCCTTGTGGTAGAGAGAGAAATAATAAACAAGCTAAATAAATAAAATATACAGCATAATAGATGGTGGTAAGTGCAAGAAAGGGGAATGAAAGTGAGAGTGAAAGGAACAGTTTCAACATAAAGTAGGGGAGGAAGCCACAGGCAGCTGGGGGAAGAGGCTCGTCCAGGTGCAGGGCTGGGGCAGGACAGCAGAGAGAAGGGGACAGTGGTAAATGAGGTCGGGAGAATGGCGGCAGGGACACAAGCTAAGAAAGGCCCTCCGGTCTTCTATTCTGTATGATGGAAAGAGATAACCTACGACTATTCCAGGCACTGAATGGGCTCTTTTCTTACCGTTATTCTCTCTAGTGCTATTGAACAGACAGAATTCGCTCCTTACTCAGACAAGGCAAGAGGAGCGGACAACTAACAATTAGCCCAAGGTCAGACTGCTACAAAACGGGAGGGCCAAGGACTCAAACCGGAGGCCACGCCGGCGGAGCTTGAAGCCACGCCTCCTGCAGGTAAGAATTGGAAGGCCTTCCAATAGGGTGCCACCTGCCGTGTTGCAGGGCGGCCGAAAAGCAGTCCTGTGTGAAAGAGTTGTCAGAAAGTGTTGTCGTAAAATATTTACATCTCTCTTAGACTCCAGCGCCACCTGCTCTGTAGCTCCCTGAAGTCTTCATGGTTTCCGAGTCGGTATGTGTGTGAAATGCTTGAAGCATTTTTGAAAATACTTGATTTCAGAGCCCCACCCCCAGTCAACTGAACTGGAAAATTACGGTTCCCAAATCTTCTGATGCTGGAACTGTTTTTTTCCTGGAACACCTTGTAGATATGTGAAGAGGAGACATTCTGGAAATGAAACCACAAGTACAAATCTTGGGATGTGCAGACTTAGATGCCAACAAATTAAAGGACAAAAATAAAAGCCTGACCTGTGGCTTGGTTGGTTGCAAACATAATTGACTCACTTTTTATTTTTACATTTTGGGGTCATAGCTATTGAGTGCTCAATAAATGTGCTTGGCCTACAGGTTTTGAAATAATCTTTTTTGTGTTCCACTTACTATTTTAATAAATACAACACTGTTAAAAACAAAAACCTGACGCCAAGGAAAACAATTGATATAAACTGTTAGAAAGTTTTCAGTTTCTTCCGTGCCTGTAAATTCACCATATTTATAACGGAGAAGTAAATTCTGCTTTCTCAAGAACTAATAGAATAATCTCCAGCAATTGTTTTAAAAATCCAGACCAACGGACGTCTCTACGTTTCCTGACCAAAAATGTCTCATTTTTATAGTGACTGTAAGGTGGTTTTGCTTTCTGGATTACTGAAATGTTTGTTTGCTTCAAGTGGAATTATTTAAAAGATTATGCTACCACATGTAAGTAACTTGCTATTATTGTTCAGATGGGGGGAGGGGGTGCGAGCAGAGCTTTGATTGTTGACTTGTGGAAGATCCTGAGGACGTGTGTGCCCTGGAGCTGTCATAACTCTCAGGTCCCTCCTACTACTTGTTCTGCGGCTCAGTGGCCCAAGGATAAATGAATAATCTCTAAAAATAGACCAAGTCGTACCAATCCACTATGGCAAAATAGCAGTTCTTCTGGGTTTTTTGTTTGTTTGCGTGTTGTACATGTTTGTTGCTGTTAGATCACACTGCAGTGCTTGAAACAGAGCAAACATTACAAAAATCCCTGCTCATTAAAGATCAATGAATATTCACTTTTCAAAAATCACTTCCAGAGAACATCACCCACTTAAAATTGTTTTAAGTACTTTAATGCAGAAATGGTTGAAATTAAAGTGACACTTTTTTGCTAGCTGAAGGAGTGTTAGTTTATAGAAATTATTTTAGTAAAGTAGTCATAAAAGCCACAGTCTGAAACACCAACAGTCTTAAGTATGTGTTACAGATTAGTGGTACTCACAATGCACAGCCCTTCTTCCCTTGCAGTGAGGCAGGGCATATGCCTGGTTCTGGTAGATGAATTGGGAGTGGAAGAGTTGAATTGTCCAGGAAAGTGCTCCAGCATTTCCTCTCATTCTGCAGCAATCACTGAGCAAGTGGAGGTGATGGAGCCCTGAGACTGAGATAACTGGATTCCTGGGTGACTGCATGGAGGACAATTGCCCTGACAAGGCAATCAGACTTGCAGTAGACGTTACACAAATGAAAAATAAAACTTGTGTTGTATTAAGCAAGTGAGATTGGGTGCTATTTGTTATTAAACCATAACCTAACCTAGCCTGACTAATACAGTGTGGACTAGATAAATATGCTTAACAATGGTAGCATGCCAACATCACAATAACTTCATTAGAGAGAATTCACCAACAGACATTCTGTGCATTTGGGCCTACCCACTCCCCCCTTTTTGGATAACTTTTGTTTGTATCCGTGTATTATGGCCAAACATTTACAGTATTTTTTTTTAAATTGTCATCTCCAAACGGGGTTCAAGATACGGGGTTTAGAGCTACAAAAAATGTTAAATCCTTCCAGTCTCTTACTCCTGATCCCCCACATCATTACTATTCTATTTCTTCTCCATGTTCATAGAGCAGTCTCATTCCACAGCATTTTCAGTGGTTAAGAGCACAGGCTTTAGAATCAAGCAGACCCAGGTTAAAGCCACTTACTAGCTGTTTCAGTGCTTCCATTTCCTCAGTGCAGAACTATGATGATTGGAGAAACTTCCTCATGAGTTTTCAGTTTTGTTTTTTTTTTTAAGATAAACAAGACAAATGCAAATAAAGCATTAGCACAGTGCCTGAATAAATGGTTCTTTGAGTGATTTAAAGAGGAAGAAAACTAATATTTGCTGGACAGATTTTACTGTTTTTACATGAATTATCTCACCTAAAACTCACTACAGCCCTTCAAGGCTGGTATCATCCCCACTTTACAAATAAGGAAATGAAGACTCTGAGAAGTTAAGGAATTTGCCCAAGCTCACAAAAGCAGTCACTGAACGAGCTGTGAGTGGGGTCATGTCTGTCAGGGGCCAGGCTGACTGCTCCTTTCACTGCCAGGCTGTCTTTCCTCACAGTGACATAGAGTTTTCTGGGCACATGTTTTTAAAAAGCATTAAGAGGCAACAAACTAAAAATTGTTAAAAATTTACCCATAATGACTAGAGAGTTGTTTAAAACAAATATTTATATTATCCACTAAAAATATTTTTAATTATTTTCAAAAATAAATTGTTTATATAATCAAGTCAAATTTACTGGTGTTTCCTCTTCCTTTAATTCCTTAGCTCCTCAATTAAGATCCTGTCAGCAAAGACTGTACCTTTTGTCATAAAAGTGGTTAAAGCCATTGGGGAAATTAATTAAATCAGTGGAACTGACATTTTTCTCTTTAGGCATATCACTTATTAAATACAATCTTTAAAAAAATTTCTAGTAAAAGTCTTTTATTGGAAATATGAAGCCGTTACAAAGAAGTACTTCCTTTATTTGTATTTCTTCCTTCTGTAGGTGTTATAGTTTGTTTTTCTAGGTTTCTTTGGGGGCCTCTCCCATCATCTAGAGAACCCATTTAATAATGAATTATAACCTTCAAAGATTTCCCCAAGTAGATCACTAGCAACCAATATATAAGAAAAATCAACTACCTAAGAAGGATGTTACTTTGAATTTTGAATGTGTTTGATTTTGAATTACCTCCGCCTCTGCCTGTGCCCTCATTTTTAAAATACACCTGATCAGAGTGAATTATTCGTGAAATGGCAAAACAAACAGCACCTCCACGTATGTATTCCAACTGCAACTAAAGAGCTGCTAATTGTGATTTGAGGTAATTTTTTTAATGGCCAGTCCTGGCAATTTTTTATGAGTCCCAAATGAATTTCAGTCTGAAAGGCTTTGGAAATCAAGGTGATAAACAATATGTCTAATTGCCATGTTCATATTTTACACACCCTTAAATTTTGGGTTTCATATAATAAAATTTTATTTTTAAATAAATAAATAATTGACCCCAAGGCCACTGCCAACGCCAATGACATCCTTCTTGGAAGAAAAGCATAGTACCTCAGCTGCCAAAGTGGCGCCTGTGGACCTTTCTCAACTTCTTGCCGAGACCTGCTCCTTTCTCTGAACCAGGAAAATAAATACAGAATGTACCTGAGCAACAAAGCTTTACTTTGTTTCTTTCCATAAGTGGTACATATATTTTAGCTTTCAAAATAATCTCATTTTTGGAACAAAAACCATCTCCCTTTGAACTTAATGACCTCCTTTAAAAGGCTTGATTGTCAAACTGAAGGTTAGTTAATGTCTTGGCTTCAATAAAACTTGATTAAAGCTGAAATACATAATAGTTACAAAATCATATGAAATAGACAAATGACATTGGATTTTTAACCTAAATCTCAGCAAATATCTGGAAAGTAGGATTTTCTAGAAAAAGCCAAATAGTAGTTATTCTTTATGCAATATATTTAAATTGTTTTGTAATTTCCCTGCCCCAGAAGAAAAATTACCTTTAAGTTAAAAAAAATAGGGGCTAAAGGATATAGTATATGTGTGTTACTGATAAAAAACTTAAGGGATCAACTTTTGTAAAAAATTTCTGTTAAATAAACCATTTTGAACTTATCCCTAAAAAGGTATTATAAATGCCTATACTGTACAAGTAAGTGCTATATTATCTTGGAAGTTAAAAACCAAAATTTAATTGGGAACTAAATGAAAAGCTGAGACTTTTTTTTTTTTTGGTTTAATGAACCTACTTAAAGTTTAGAAAAATGCATCCAATGAAAAACAACCCTCAATTTAAGCTGCAACACGAAACACCCACAGACCTCAGGAAATCACCAGGCTCCTTCACCTTGACCTTTGGCCTCTCACACATTCTAACATTTAGCTTTCTTCCTTTTGTCCATCTGCTTGAACCATTAGTAAAGTTCTTTTGCAACAGCTTGCACAAGTAAGCCAGCTGTCATCGAGCACATTTAAATTCTGCCTCTTAGTTTCCACCGAGTCATGCGTTTGCCCACAGGTCTCATTAAATACAAGGAAGGGCAGTCGTGCAGTTTCCAAATGCTGTGAGGGAACAGACTGTCTACATAACAGGGTGGTCCAAAGGCCCTTAGACGACTTTGCTTGCTTCCTTTTTTTTCTTTTCAATCTATAGCCGAGTTGTCTCTAGAGATACAAGGTAAATGTAAAATATATGCAAGGTGATCTATAGACAAAATGTTGGACAGGTACATTAACAAAAGAAAAAAAGGGAATCTTTCCTTTAAGAATTGGCTCTTATAAAAAGAGAATTAGAAACCTCTCGCACAAACTCCCACTGTTTGATTTGATTTAGGAAATAAATGACTCATTCATGATAATTTCCTGATCTCACCACCAAAGGCCCAATAGAGGAGGAAATTCAAGAAAATGGTTAGATGTAAAGTCGGAATTGTCACACCTACTGCTCAAAGGTTAATTGAGCTGTCTTTAGTAAAGCCCCCAAATGCATCCACTTTCATACTGTGGAAAGTGTTAAAATACTGGACTTCCAAGTGAATAGGATACGAAATAGAAAGGTCCATGCTAAGGGTAAGACCAGGAAGCAATTAAGACCAGGTAAATCAGGCAGATTAGAATGGATATCAGGGTATTCGGGGTTCCATTTTTCACAGGTGCAGCACAGATATTTTGACTGGTCTCCTAAATGCCTTCCATTTTCACTGCCATCAGTCTGCTGAGACCTAGGTCAGACTGCACAATCAATCGTGATGAATACTAACCAGGGCACACTCCGCTAAAGCCAGCCCATCAACAGAATGATCAGAAGCACAAATTAAGTAGCCAGCCTAAGAGGTCTCACTTGTGCATCACTGGAATGGCTGATGGATTTTCATCTGAACCAATATTGTCTATTCCAAAGGTGAAATTAACAGTGGTGTTTCCCAGGTCTCTCTGAATTAGACACAGCTCTGATGGTTCAAGTCACATATCTTGAGCTTTCTCTGCTTTTGCTCTCCCTCCTGCCCGTTCTTGTCAGGCACACTCATTCACATACTGCCCACCTGATCACCAGGTACTACAGGATAATGTGTCATTAGTGTTTTCATAGGGAAAGTAATTTCACCTAGAAATCCCCTCTGTGCTAGACACACATTTTAATTCAAACTTGGTTTGCAGTTGTTTATTTTTGTATATTATTTTTCTGGACTGCTTTGGGGACAAATTCTCAAGGGGAATTTTTTAGAATATTCAAGATTGGTGGGCAAGGGGGACTGCCTATCTATGCCCTTTTCCTAACATTTAAACTTCTGCCCTTAAAAACTGCCCTTTCTCTGGGAGTGTGAGGTAGCAAAAGATGGCATTTCTTCCTTTCTCCCTGGCCTTCCCTTACTTCTGAGAGACTGAGGATACAAAGGGACAATGCTCAGAAATGGAACTCTGACCCACAGCCTGCGGCAACCTTCCCAGGAACCCAACCCCTTTATCTATACCGTTAAGACCCCTACATACGAACCTTCAAGTTGCAAACTTTTTTTTCTTGATTTTTTTTTTTTTTTTTTTTTTTTTTTTTTTTTTTTTTTTGCGGTACGCTGTCCTCTCACTGTTGTGGCCTCTCCCATTGCAGAGCACAGGCTCCGGACGCGCAGGCTCAGTGGCCATGGCTCACGGGCCCAGCTGCTCCGCGGCATGTGGGATCTTCCCGGACCGGGGCATGAACCCGTGTCCGCTGCATCGGCAGGCAGACTCTCAACCACTGCGCCAGAAGGGAAGCCCAAGTTGCGAACATTCAAAGATGCAAACGTGCGTTCCATCAAGTCAGGTGTGAGTGAAATTGCAGCTTTGCCCTCCGTCTCCTGTTGCTGACGATCCTTCAGCTCTACCATCTCCCACCTCCTCCCCCTCCTCCAGTCAATAACTCTTCTTGCCTGTTCCCTCGATGCCAGCCCCTGGATGTCAGCTGTTGTGCTGTACTACTGTACTTTTCAAGGTACTGTACAATAAGATTAAAAACGTTTTCTTTGTGTTTGTTTTTTACATATTATTTGTGTGAAAAGTATTATAAACCTATTACGGTACAGTACTATACAGACACTTGTGTTAGTTGGGTACTTAGGCTAACTTTGTTGGACTTAAGAACAAAACTGGACTTATGAACACGCTGTCGTTCGTAGGGTATTTACTGAAATATCCAGCTAGGAGGTCAGTTGAATATAAGTCAGACTTGTAGGAAGTCAGACTGTTATCTCTAGTAACAATCCAGGAAGCGAAATAATCTGCCCCAAATGGTCAGGCCTTAATTAATAATTTTTGCTTGTACTTCCAACTTAGGATCAACCAGAGAAAGCCAAATATGTGCCCTAACCAATCACACAGAATTTCCCACTACTAGTTACCCCACCTCCAGAATCCCCAGGCTGCAGAGAGGGGGAGCCCTGGTCTGACACTGAGCAAAATATAAAATCGGAGGCGGAAGAATCTGCAAAATACAAAATTGTGGAGGGGGGCATTTTGGGTGATGATTTATAGCAATGGGTATTTCATTTTAGGTTGCAAAGTCTCTGAAGAGTTTTGCCGGGTATTTTGACAGTGCGTAATCTGAAAGAAGTGTCATAGAGGGTGAATTTTGGGTTCAGGGTTCAGGAGGATAACATAAAAGTCCTCTGTGACCCACATCAAAGGCTTTGGGACAGCAGCTGAATTGCCCATCTCACTGACTTAGAACATAAGGAGCGAAGCTGGAGTCGGTGGAATTGAACCACATATATGGGCCAGGACTCACCTCATAAACTGCTGCCCTCTTCTTTAAGAAGACAGCTATGCCCATGGTTTATACTATACCTGGCCAGGAAAAAAAAATATATGGGCAGTGTAGAGAAACTGGGGAAATATTTATGATCTTCTTCTTGTGTTCTGCCTCTGCCCATAGAGGACAGTATTTCTATCCTCCTTTTTTAATACAGGGAAGAGTCTAGATAAAGCTCCCTTTCTTCTATGCCCACCTATACTCACTGCTGCCCCTAGAGGTGCCTTATCAAATGTCAATGGGGCCCCGTTTCAGTAGTCACGATAGGTACATAAATGCATCCTGTTCTCTCTATCTATCTGCAGCTGAGGAGTAAGTTCGAGGGGCTTATACCAAGCTTTCTCTTGCCTTCAGTTCAGAAGCTTCACTTAGGCCTCCTGGGTTCTACCAAAGCTTTGTACTGGAGTAGTAGGCAGTTGTACAAATTCATGTAATTGATCATTTCCCCCCCTTTGGTTAATTATCTTTACTTGTTAGCTCCATGGACCAATGTGCCAAAGTGGGGAATCCTTAAATTCTATACTGAAGGATTCAATGATAATTTCTCAGAATAAAGATAAATTAAAAATATTAGAAGTGGAAGGTATCTTCAAAATCATCTCTTCCAAATTCTTCACTTTATGAAGAATTGAGGTCCAGAGAGATTATGTGCTTTCTCAAGGCAAAGAGTTGGTAAATGGCAGGTATGAAATCAGTGGTCGTTATATGAAGGGATTTTACTATTGGACAGACTTGAATTTGAAAGCTGTCTTTATCCTTTAGTAACTGTGGAATCTTGGGTGAGTTGCCTAACATCTGACAATAATTTTTCTTTTTTTTTTTTAAAGAAAAAGGGAATTATAAATACTTAACCTCACAGGGACATGGGAGGAATAAATGGGATACTATTCAAAGCTTTTAGGTGATGTTTGATGCATAGTAATTTATCACCTCAAGGTAGTTATTAACAGTTAAAACAGCACCATCATTATCATCACCACCATATCCTGATTCTTATCACAAGTCCCAGTATGTGCCACCATGCTGATTCCCAGGAAACTCACACCATCTCTATAATTTTTAGAGGAGGGGTCGGCTAACACTAACACAGGTAAGAGAAAACAAATTGTTTTATTTGCAATTAATTGATTTGAATTTTGGCTTTTTATGCCCACGGGTAGGAAATAAAAGGGAACTTAGATCTGATATTGTTGTGTCTTTCCATAGGATACATAAGAAATATTAGTTTGAGTGATTTGTTTAAAGTCATTAAGCCTGATTAACTATATGCCAAAATTACAACTCCATATTCCCAAGTTAATTTTTTTGCTTTTCCCTTTTTTATAATAAATATTTTATTTAAGAATACTTTTAGATTATGGAAAAATTATAAAGATAGTACAGAAAATTTCCATATAACACATACCTAGGTTCCCTTATTATTAACATCTAACATTTGTATGGTACATGTGTCATAATCCAAAAGCCAATATTGATGCATTATTATTAATCAAAGTCCATCCACACTTTATTCAGACTTCCTTTATCTTTACCTAATGTCCTCTTTCTGTCCCAGGATCCCATCCAGGATACCACATTGCTTGTAGTAGTCATGTCTCCTGAGGCTCTTCTTGGTCATGACAGTTTTTCAGACTTCCCTTGTTTTGATAACCTTGATAGTTTTGAGAAATACTTGTCAGGCATTTTGCAGAAAATACTTCCGTTGGGATTCATCTGATGTTTTCCTCATAATTTGGGGTTAAGAGTTTGAGGAAGGAAGGACACAGAATCAAAGTACCATTTTCATCACATCATTTCCAGGGCACACACTGTACACATACCTTCCCACTGTTGATGTTAACCTTGACCACCTGGCTGAGGTGGTGATTGTCAGGTTTCTTCACTGTAAAGTTACTCTTTTCCCCCTTTTCATACTGTACTCCTTTGAAATAAGTCACTATGTGCAGGCCCACTGTTAAGGAGTGGGAAGTTATGTTCCACCACATTGAAGGGATAGTATCTACAGAGATTATTTAGAATTATTTTGTCTACTCTTTCCCATTTATTTGCCTATTTGATAATTTCTTTATATCAGTGTGGACACACGAGTATATATTTTATACTTTGGGTTCTCATTCAAAGCTGCCGTATATATATATACATATATTGCTCGAATTGTTCTAGTGTTGGCCATTGGGAGCTTCTTCAGTTGGTTCGTGTATCTTTTTGACGCGCCCCCATCCTTGTGGATTTCCTGAGCACTTCCATACTTCCTGGCACTACAAGATGATTCAGGCTCATCTTGCATATTCCCCAGCTAATTTTCCTCCCACATTTCTGCAACAATAACAATCTATCTGGATACAACATTATGTCCCAGCAGACATCAAACAAGTTACCAAAATAAGGCATGTATTCAAATTCCCAAGAAAATTATATCTGCACATCTGGTAACTAATAGGACAAATCAAGAACAACAAAAAATGACGAAAATCATGAACATACTCCAAGGATATGCCAAGCATTGTGCAATTGTGCAAGTATCCAGAAGATATGAGATATAGAGAGCATCCTTCCTAAAAAATGGATCCTGGAAATTCTGTTTCCATATGTTTGACTAGCGATCCTGACAGAGCTTTCTGCTAACAATAACTTAAAATGCTGGGTAATTTATAAAGTATCTTTTTGGATGCTTCTATAATTTGTCAAGGAAATAAGAAATTTTCAGACTCCAATAACTAAGGGAAAGAAGGAACCTGGAGCTGTTAGCCAAGAACTAAGAACAACTTGCATTCTGAAGACTGATCCCTGGTTAACTTGAGCTTCTGTTTTCAAGGCTTATCAAGCTTTGAAGACAAGAGATAAAGGCCAGGGCCCACCCACCATGTGCATTGTGTATTCCCTAAAGGCATCATCCATGTTACAGTGAGCTATAAATAAAAACATCTTTCTTCTGTTTCCCCAAAAACAACAAGAAAATTGTCTCAGACATTGGTGCTGGGGGAGGAGAGAAAATAAACTCCCTTGAAAATTTGTAACCACAAACTTGCCTTACATGTGTTATAGCCCAAATTCACTCAACCTGGAAGATATGAAGAACCTCAAATCCAGAGTTCAATTTAAAGTGATTCCAAGTTGGAGGTATCCCCAGTTGACCAGCAGAACAAATATACATCATTCCTGGAGAAATCCACCTTGAATCTAGTCCTCAAAGAATTTACTCAGATGAAATTCCAAAGAATTAAAATTCAAGATTTAACAAAATTCCTAACAGGTACTAGGAAATAAGGTACTGTTGTCAAAGAGAAAAACCACAGGCCCAAAATGGTGTCACTTGTGCTAAATCCCATGATACTGTTGCAGGAAGGGGGACCCCTTCCAGGGCCCAAGAGTGGGCTCTTATCTAACACTCAGAAATGAATTGTCCGAGGAGACACACGTGCTGACAAAACAAGAGACTTTATTGGGAAAGGGCACCCGAGTGGAAAGCAGAAGGGTAAGGGAATTCAGGAGGACAGCTCTGCCACGTGGCTTGAAGTCTCAGGTTTTATGGTAAATGTGGTTAGTTTCTGGGCTGTCTCTGGCCAATCACTCAGACTCAGGGTCCTTCCTGGTGGTATGCACATCACTCAACCAAGATGGATTCCAGCTAGAAGGACTCTGGGAGGTTGGTAGGACATATGGACTGGAGTCTCCTCCTCTCGCCTTTTGATCTTTCCCGAATTCTTCCGGTTGGTGGTAGCTTGTTAGTTCCGTGTTCCTTACCAGGACCTCCTGCTTAAGGTAACTCATGCAAGTGGTTACTATGGAGCCTGGCCAGGGCAGGTGGTTTCAGTCAGTGTTTCCCCTAACAATACCAAGCCTAGATTCGATACCTAAACTAATTGCAGTTTCCACCTTCCCCAGAAATGTAATCTTCATCAACAGTTAGAAATTTTCTTGTTAGCACCAATGAAGTGATCTGTCCATCCCCCAGAAGAAGAAGAGATGACCCATCTGGTAAAACACTTGCCATTCCTTCCCCTCCCCCCCAAAAAGATGTCCTAGCCCAATATAACCCTTTCTCTTTTTTTGCTAATGACTTCCTTTCCCCACCCTCCTTTCTATAAAAGCCTTCCATTTTTTATTTCTCCTCCCAACACCCTTCTAGTTGCTAGATGGGAGCTACCTGATTCATGACTCATTGAATAAAGCAAATTAGATCTTCAAACTTACTCTGTTGAATTTTGTTTTTTGACACCATGAACAACCCAAAAAACCATCAGCTATTGCTATCATCAGGCATATTTAAATTAAAGGTGTTCTATATGTTTAACCAAATAAAGTGAGATGTTTTTAAAATACAAATAAGGTGAAGGAGACTTTTAAAAGGGCCAAACAGATGCTTTAAAACTTTAAGAACTTCAAGAAAGTAAAAATATAATTATTAGAATTAAAACTCAGTGGAAAAGTTCAATAGAGCTGAAGAATGAATGAATAGAAAGACAGATCTAAAAAATTGTCTATAATGCAGCTCAGAATGACAGAGTCAGAGAGAGTTGAGAGTCAGGAAAGACAGGAAGAAGTTAACACAGTTTCCAAAGGGAAGTGAGTGAGAACAGGAAACAGCTACATTTGAAGAGATAATGACTGAGAATTTTCCACAATTGATCTTCTTACCCAATCTTCTTATTTAGGTGACCCAGAAATCCAAGACAGGATGAATATAAAGAAACCCACTCATGATGAAAGTATACAATACCAAAGGCAAAAAAAAAAAAGTGTAAAAATAGCCAGAAAGAAAAGCCAGTTCACCTAAAATGAAATGACAATCTGTGAAATGACCTCCCAAAAACAACAGAAGGAGAAAGATAGTGGAATTGTATCAACAACATGTTGAGAAAAAGATATATACTGAGAGTTGTACACTCAACAAAATATATTTCAAGAATAATATACAAAGACATTTTCAGACAATATAAATTGAGAGAGTTTGCCACCAACAGGCACTCAACAGGGAATTTCTAAATGATGCACCTCAGGCAGAGAGAAAGCAATTACAAATGGAAGGTCTGAGATGGAAGAAGAAAGAATGGTGTGCAAAGAAAATGCTAACTAGGTGGATAAACCACTGATTGTTGAGTAATAATCTCTTGCAAGGATGTGGTGAAAAATATACCTAAAATACCTGCCATCAATAGCATGTATGTCTGCAGTGAGGTGTCTGGAGTTCCAGTGATCTAAGGGGGCTGGGAGTGTTCAAAGGTAGATACAGATATAGATTAGATGTAGACTTTGAGAAGTTAGGTATGCAAGCTAAAATGATTAGGGTAACCAATTAGAATACCAATATCAAGTTTAATTTCCCAGTAAATGGGAGACATGGAATAAGAAAATATTCTGTCAATCCAAAAGAAAGCAAGAAAAAATTACAAAAGAGACACAGAAAAGGTGGGAGAAATGAGTACAGAATAAGATGATAGTACTAATCCAAATTTATCAGTAATAACAATAAGCACAAAAAGACCGAATATCCCAGTTAATTCATTTTTTAAGAAAGACTCAATATATAATAACATCAAACATATAAGTTTCCTAGGAATATATGTAGCAAAATCTGTATAAGAGCTTTATGGAGTCATAAAATTTTATCAAATACATTAAATAAGACTCTGTAAATGGAGAGATATGTCTTTTTCATGGAATAAATTGAATATATATATATATATATATATATACATACACACACACACACACACACACACACACAAAATGGGAAAAATAAATATGGAATACAGCAGCTGAAAGCAACAATTTTTAATTCCATACAAAACCATAGATAAATCTCAGGGCATAGGTTGAATGAAAAACACAATTTATAGACATGTAATATATTATTTTAGGGATACAAAAACATGTTAAAATATACAAAGAAAAGTAAGAGAAAAAAAACCCAGACTTCAGGATGATGATTACCCTCTGAGAGGGGATGGATGGAAATTGATGGGAAGGGTATAAGGGAGACATGGAAGGAAATGGTAACATTCTGTACCTTAATCTGTGTGGGAGCATACCAGTGTTCAATGTATCATCCCCTTTCACACCCCACATATATTTTATTAATATTCTTTTTGCTTCTCAGTTGTCTTATTAAACAATAAAACAATCTCCTACACACACACACACACACACCAATCCTGCTAAGGATCAGGTGCCTCATTGCATGTACACCTCATTTGACTTATCTGAGGTGCATGACCAGACTTTATCACCAAAGTCTAGATTAGTATGAGGATTTGGGAAAACTGGTAAAGTTGTTACAGACCACCAGCTTTTATAATCTACAGTTTCTTTTATGTTTTCTATTCCTTACAATCATATTTTATCAAAATCATATTTTCTAACTTACTCTGGAAATGGTGTTCATTTTTACATAGCTGTCCCATACCAAGGCCTATTTCAGCAATGTGCTTTGTACTCTGTTTCCCCATTACTATAATTTTAAAATATATTTTCATATCTGGGAGAGAAGAAGCATCCTCATCAGTCTTAGGTTCTATTGCCTAAGATCTATACTTCCAGATGATATTCAAAATCATAACAAGCATAATCATTATTATAATTATAAGATAGCATTAAATTTATAAAATAATTTATAAATAACATATTTCTAGTGTTTCCAACAAGAATTAGGAAATATCTCTCCATGTATTACGATTTTCTGTTATATCATTCCATAAAGTTTGCTAACTTTCTTTCTTTCCCCATAATTCTTTTAGAAGTTATTTAAATATATTTACTGGGTTTTGTTGTTGTTGTTGTAGTTGTTGTTGATATTTAGAATGGTTTTTGTTGTTGTTTTTGTTTTTGTTTTGTGACACAGGGCTTCTGGGATCTTAGTTCCCAGACCAGTGATTGAATCCACACCCTTGGCAGTGAAAGAGCAGAGTCCTAAGCGCAGAGACCACCAGGAAATTCCCATGGAATGTCGCATTTTTAATATCTTCTGTTTTTGCAATATAAGAAATATTGTTTGTATTTATTTTATGTCTGATAATTTTACTTAATATTCTTATTATTCTTCAGAGTTTTTCATTAATTTTTTGTTTTCGCCAAGTATATAATTGTATGGTCTGAAATAAAATCATAAGGTCTGAATCACCTTTTTAGTTATATTTCAGCAAATTTTCATATCTAAGTTAATTGATCATATATTTAGGAAAAAAACTAAATAATAATATTGACAATGAACATCAAATTCCTCATGCGAACAGGAATGTCTTTATTATCTCACCATGAAATATGGTGGTGTTTCTTGCTGGATTACGGTATTATTTACGGTATTAGATATTCTACACCAAGAAAATATCCTTGTTTTCCAAGTTTCTTTTAAACCTTTAAATCAGGAATGGGTATTAAATGATATTAAATACCTTCTCGAAAATCTATTGAAATTATCTCATGAATAGTCTTATCCTACCCATTAATGGAATGTATTAATAATTTTTTAAATGTTAAAACAGTTGGGCATTTCTAAGGAAAAACTTGATGGGTTGGGGTGGCTGATTCTTTAATTTATAAATTTTAACATTTGCCACTCTTTTTAGGTAACTATCTTTAAAAGATAGTTTAGTGTATAATTTTATTTTTGAAGCTATATTTATCAGATTTTGTTATTACGATTTTGCTAGCATCACAAAATTTAAACAATAGCTCTATCTTTTTATATTCATTGTAACAGATCAAAGAATATGAAAATTATTTTCAATAGTTTAAAATAATACACACCATCAGTTGAAAATAATTCCATGCCTGCTACTTTTTTGAGGTAGTTCCCTACTAATTAGAATTTTCTTCATAGTTGGTGGTCTATTCAAATATTCTACTTTTATAATTATTTAGAGTTCTAGAATAAGAACACTTATTTTATCAAGATTTTCAAATTCCTAAGTGTATCAAAGAAGTGGGTATAGTATACTCTTATTTTGTAAATATTTATTTGTCTCCCATTCCTTGATTATATTTGTCATATATTTTTCTACGTTCTTTCTGGCTTGTTTGTCTGTCTCTATTGTCAAAAAATCAATACTTGAACTTTTTCACCAGTTAGTCAGTGTAGAAATCAGTTCCCCCCAATTTTTCTACGCTGAAATATTTTTTAGTGTCAGGATAGTTAACAGCTCAGGATGGTAAAATTGCCGAGATGTTTTAATCGCTCAACTGGTATAACTTGTTATTAACCTAAGTTTACAAACAGTAATTAGCAAACCAATCTGGATTAGCTGTAGTCTCTGGGACAGTTAATCCACTGCTCTTTATAAACAACGTATTCTTTAACTTTATAACAGCCTAGAGACCAACTAACCTGTCAGATGCCATAGATCAATATTTCGGAGTGTTAAAAATAAAAGCAATAGCTGGAAACACCGATACTAAAACAGACAGTGAGAATTTAGGTATAATTTTAAAACAATCAAAATTCTTCACTATGTAAACCACATATACAACACATCGGGTTTGAAATGATTGTCCTATCATAAATTTCTCTGAAAGAAGCCACAGGTGGCCCAGAGCTAGCAACCACAAACAGCTAACATTTTATAAATGCTTACTATGTGCCAGGCTTTTCACTAAGCACTCTTTAACTGTAACAAAAACTCTATGAGAAAGATACTATTAGTATAGATGAAGAGACCCAGGCTCAGGTTAATTAACGTATCCAAGAAGAGAAAGTTCTAAGTGACAGAATTTAGATTTGAACTCAGATGTATCTTCCAATAATATCCATTGAGTATCTGCTGCGTGCCAAGATTTATGCTAGGTACAGGGGATCCAGAGGGGAATAAGGCAGACAAGGCATCTATTATTATGTAGTTTTTGTTCTAATAGAGGGAAACGGATACTAAGTAACAGGTAAATATTTATATATATTTATACACACATATTCTTTCAGAAAATGAGAGAGCTATGAATAACTATCTCAGACATATTCATTTAATATGTAGGGAGTGAACAGGAATGCAAATCCTTGATTAAACTAACCCTTCCGAAGAGTTCAAAGGAACAGAGCTACTGAGCAAAGAGGTTTTATTGCTTAAAAGAAGAGACCGAAAATATTTTAAGGTAGCAATGTTAATTTAAATCATCTCCCAGAAACTGCTAGTGTTGTTACCAAAGAAAAAAGAAAAAGATAACAGGATAGCCTCTTGAAATTCTTTCGACCAAAGGCCTGAGCGGCTTTGGAAAACCTCTATAGTCTGTTCTTCTCATTCCCCCTCCACCTCCCCATCCCTGTCTCTACACCCCATTCATCACTTTACAATAGTTCATCCAAGAGATACTGAGCACAAAGGTGGTTCTGGCAGACTTTCCTGGCAAGGTAAGGGTGGAAAAATAATTTAGCCATCGATGTCAACGAAAGTCAGGAGCTGGGAATGACTCTGGTAAGAACTTAAAGAACTTAAGACTTCCATCTCAGTCTCATGATTTGGGGGTAAACTTCCTCAGTCCACAATGAAGTCCTATTTCTTGCCAGTTGTTGAAGTTCTTTCCCCTGTCAATCAACATCATTTTGGTTGAATTTAGACATGTGGATTTCATCAGGACCTCTATTTTAAACAGAATCTCAAGGAAACTATTCTGTTTGGATTTAGAACATACACACTTTATGCTCTTGTATAGAATAACCCTACTCTAGAGGTATGTATAAGAGAAATTTATGATCTCTAGTTCTTCCATTGTTAAAAGTGAAATAGTACAATTTCAGTAATAAACTTTATACTTAATGTGAAAATGATTTCTGATTGTGATGTTCCTTTCACACCACAAAGACAACGGTCACCATTGGCAGTGTCAAGTAAGAAGAGTGTTTTCCCCTCAGAGTAACTTAGTTTCTAGTGACAGGTTGAATTTTACCATATTTGATTTTGAGATTCCTTTCTTTCTTTCTTTCTCTTCCCTCCTTTCTTTCTAAATTTATTTATTTTTTATTTTTATTTTTGGCTGCATTGGGTCATTGTTGCTGTGCACAGGCTTTCTCTGGTTGCTGCAAGCGGGGGCTCTCTTTGTTGTGGTGCACGGGCTTCTCATTGCGGTGGCTTCTCTTGTTGCAGAGCACAGGCTCTAGGCGCGCGGGCTTCAGTAATTGTGGCTCGCGGGCTCTAGAGCACAGGCTCAGTGGCTGTGGCACACGGGCTTAGTTGCTCCGCGGCATGTGGGATCTTCCTGGGCCGGGGCTCGAACCCGTGTGCCCTGCATTGGCAGGTGGATTCTTAACCACTGCGCCACCAGGGAAGCCCCTCTCTTCTTTTTAAAAAAAATTTTATTGAAGTACAGTTGATTGAGAATGTTGTGTTAATTTATGCTGTACAGCAAAGTGACTCATTTATACATATCTATATTGTTTCCTATTCTTTTCCATCATAGTTTATCCCAGGATATTGCATACAGTTCTCTGTGCTCTACAGTAGGACCTTGTTGTTTATCCACCCTATAGATTCTTCTCTTGCTGTATGGAATGCCAGAATGCCTCCCATCACTTTTTCAGCACACAGACCCCCAGTGAACATCTCTCAAGAGAGGGTACCAGTTAGACCAATGAGTCTCTGCATAATTCTGAGGTAACACCCACCTCCTAACTTAAAGGAATTGTTGGTCTGTCTAGATAAGTGAAGACTGATCAACGAACGTTAGCATAAACATACACATTTGTTTATTTGTCTGTTCTCTATTTCCTAAACTTATTTAAGGCAGCTTAAAATAAAAAGCACAAAACTTTGTGACACTAGCCTTGGTATCCTTCCAGTGCATTTTTATTCAATCCAATGTACTTGATTTCATAGAATGAGCAGTTTCCTTTTTTCTGGGTGATGTCATTATTTTTCTTCTTAAATCCAATTCATTTACTTAATTCATTAACTGTGTATTACCTTAACATCTTTCAGAAATAAAATAAACAATAAGAGGTCATACAATGAAAAGTCTCTTACTGTCCCGTATTCGCCTAGTTCCTTCTTCCTACTTTCAACCCATCCTAACTGGAACCACTCTTGTGAATTTTCTTATGTATCCCTTGTGAGTTTCCTTAGGCATATTCAATGTACAGACAAACCTCAGTGATATTGTGGGTTTGGTTTCAGACTGCTGCAATAAAGCAAATATTGCAATTAAATGAGTCACATGATTTTTTTGTTTTCCCAGTGCATATAAAAGTCAGGTGTACACTATGCTATAGTCCATTAAGTGTGCAGTACATTATAACTAAAAAAAACAATATTCATACCTTAATTAAAAATACTTTGGGGTTTCCCTGGTGGCGCAGTGGTTGGGAATCCGCCTGCCAGTGCAGGGGATGCAGGTTCGAGCCCTGGTCAGGAAGGTTCCCACATGCCGCGGAGAAGCTAGGCCCGTGCACCACAGCTACTGAGCCTGCACTCTGGAGCCCGCGAGCCACAACTGCTGAGCCTGTGTGTCACAACTACTGAGCCCGTGTGCCATATCTACTGAGGCCCGCACGCCTAGAGCCCGTTCTCTGTGACAAGAGAAGCCACCACGATGGGAATCCAGCACACTGCAGCAAGGAGTGGCCCCTGCTCACCACAACCAGAGAAAAGTCTATGTGCAGCAACAAAGGCCCAAAGCAACCAAAAAAAAATAAATTTAAAAATAAATAAATAAATAAATATTTAAAATTCTTTATTGCTTAAAAATGATAATCATCATTGAGTCTTCAGTGAGTCATAATCTTTTTGCGACAGTAGCATCAAAGATCATTGATCACAGATCACCATAACGAGTATAATGATAATGAAAAAATTGAAATACTGTGAGAATTACCAAAAAATGACACGGAGACACGAAGTGAGCAACTGCTGTTGGAAAAATGGTGCCGATAGTCACCACTCTAGGTGGAGCCAAGAGTCAGGAGTTACTGATAAGGTAGAAGATGAAGAGATGGACAGAAGGGAACTAGATACCAGCTGATTTAGAAAGGGGAATCAGGCTGGTCAACACAGAGAGCCTCTGGGGTGTGGGGATAACCTACAGCAAGCAGGCAGTATTTTCTAGGAAGCCTGGGATGGGCCTGTTCTGGGAAAAACAAATTCAGATGACCTGGGTAAAACTAGCCTTAATTATGAAAAAGTCTGAATTAAATAACAGTTTAAATAAAATGCAATTTTTATGTTCTCAATTATATTCAATAACATCGGTTTCTCTGTGCAAAGCAATTTGTTCTCTTATGCAGCATGATCTTATTTGTCCTCCTAATTTACCTATAATTCTGCACAGATAGTACAGAAATGAACCGTAGTCCCTCCCTTGTCCAAATGATGAAAGGTATTTTATGAATGAAATGCCATTAATGAGGTTTTCCCTGCTGTCTGGCTCCCTCATGCTTCCTCTTTTATTCTGAAAGGCAGCTCTAGTCTGTTTTGCTACTTCTCAGCTTCAGTAAACTCAGGTTGTTGTGGCAGGGACATCTCAGGACAGAGTTATACCCAGAGCCCTTCCAAGAGTGGAGAGAAGTGGTGATGCTTAGTTAAACAAGAAGTCAGAGCCCTCTGTGATAGCAGTGTCTATTAGATTCTCATGCTGGTTGCCTTCTCCTGGCTACTTGGAACTGGAATTCCCTATGGCTGCAAATGACTTCCCCAGATGTTATTCTTGCAGAATCCCTAAAGCCAGGTGCTGCTTTGATTCAGGAGGCTCAGGAAATAAGTATTTTTGAAGTACCTTCCAGCCGGGGGAATCCCCGTTCACCTCCTTCCATCCTGAAGAACCAGATTCGGCAACTCTGCTGAGGCTGACGAGAAACACTGGAGCCAAAGGCTGGCAAAGAAGAGTCCTTTCATGTACCAGTTCTGATTGGTAGTAGCTGTCTGGAGCATGCCACTGAGAAAGATCCCGAAGGACACTCACAATCTATGGGAAGGCATGCCACAATGGGTTAGTAATGTCTGCCGTGGACAGGGAGGGCAAATGGCAGAATGTGGGCTGGTTCTGTGCTATTACAAGTCACAGTTGCCCCACAAATTACCTTCTGAAAAATTCTTAACGAGCAGCTAAGACTCTTCTGGTTGTAAAAATAATCATGAGAATTGACAATTCACACAGAAACAGAAAATAGTAAGGAGCTACAGCCTGTTGAGAAGGTATCTGCCCACCCTGGAAAAGGGCCCTGATTCTGAGAGGAATGTTTGATTAAAAGAGGAAAGAAAAATCCTTGCTTACAGATTCCTGGTGAAAAGAAGAGGAAAAGAAAACCAAGGGAAGTGTGATGTTTTCTAGTTGTTAAAGTTAAGAAAGCTCGTGGCAAAAGCCGAAAACTCCACAAAGAAAAAAGTAAGGAATTCCCTAGTGTCCTACGTGCTTACCTCCCTCCTTTGCCACCATTTGAAGAACAGTACAAATGTTTAGGTGATGATTTTTCACCTCTGTGGTATTTCCATTCCTCTAGGTGTTGGTCCTTTTTCATATAACTCATTTTACTTAATAAAAGAATGAATAAAATATTGAAAAAATGTTTAACTTTATTTATTTTTGGCTGCTGCATTGGGTCTTCATTGCTGCATATGGGCTTTCTCTAGTTGCAGTGAGTGGGAGCTTCTCTTGTGGAGCACGGGCTCCAGACGCACAGGCTTCAGTAGTTGTGACGTGTGGACTCAGTAGTTGTGGCGCATGGGCTTAGTTGCTCTGCGGCATGTAGGATCTTCCCGGACCGGGGCTCGAACCCAAGTCCCCAGCACTGGCAGGCAGATTCTTAACCACTGAGCCACCAGGGAAGTCCCTGAAAAAATTTAAAAACTGGCAAAGCTTAACAAAGATGGGTATTTCATCTCTGAGGACAGCGAGCTTTGCAATGAGGAACTGGGCCCCAGGTTTAGGAAAGATTCTATTTAAGTTCTGCACCGCAATTTCAACAAAAAGTGGCTGCACAGATCCAGTTGGTGTGGCTCGTACTCCAACACCACCACCAGAGTACCAGACGTTTGGCCCGAATGTTCCCATCACAGGGCATCAGTGGCCAGAGGCAGTTCTCTTGGTCAGTCAGGATGACTGAAAAATCACTGAATCTTTTTCCACTATAGGGTGTCAAATGGTGCACTCAGTGACTCAGAAATCAGGCCTGCTTCAACACACTGTGCTATGAAAGGAAAATAAAGTCTATCAAGTGCCTCTTTTCATTTTAAGTTCCCATTTGTTCTTTTGCATTCTTTTAGCATTTCAACATGTTTTGGAGTGCGCAGCAGGAGACAGAAGCAAGAGTAAGGGGCAGAGACTTCCCTCAGATGCTGGAATCCATTATTGCTGGCTCAGCTACACGATGCCAAAGTGGGTCACACCAATCATGGTATGGTACCCTAGAGCCGGGACTGAGCCTGAAGACTTGGACAGTGGTAATGCCAGACCCACAGCAGAGCTAGAGGGCTCTTCTGAGATGCACCGAGTAGGCTTGAGAGAGATGGCTGGAAACATCACAAGGTACAAGAAAGGATAAGCAAGAGATACGGTCACAAATCCTGAGTGGCGTGTTTGTTTCACTGGAATGTTCCAAGTGTGTTGAGTGATTCTGAGTGTTTGGGTTTTGCTGGTTACTTCTAAGGTTTTGTCTTTATCCAGCAATTTGAAAGCACAATCTTCCAAGCTTACAGAAAAAAAATGCTTAAATACTTTATGTTTTTCTCAACTCTAGTCTTCTTTAGGCTTCTAAATTAAATGTCTAACAGTGTCAAATGCTGATTCTCCATAAAAAAGCATGGGGGAGTTATCCTAACATCCACCACTCTCTGCCCAGCCATACCCCTATATATGTGCTGTGGTGTTTGATTCATCAACTACTCCCCAGACCTTCAAACCAGATACATAATCCTGAGCTTGACCTCATTGAATGTAAAACTTTTCAGCAGCTTCAGAGATTTACCAAAGGTTTTATTCAACCCCTACTCCCAGATTTTGCTTGCAAATTTAGCAAGTGCATTGCATAGCTCCTTTCCAAATCAAATCAGAGTAAGAAGGTAGCTATCATAGTGTCTGCCCTAAAGAAAAGCTGAATATGCCTGTTACAATATTAATTATCATAAGGCTGATTATTTTGTGAAAATGCTGCTGTAGCTTGACAAGTCATCAATACATCAGTTTCTTTGAGACTGGTTTTGTTTTTTTATTTTTAAAAAGTCTGTCGTTATAGTCTTGGCTCAATAACAAATATCAGCCTACATGGCAGGCTGATCTATGCAGTGCTATTCAACCTCAGCTATCAAAATTCATGCCATATTGTATGTAGCTGACTGAGCCCACTGAACCAGAATCAAGGTCTGAAAATCGCAAGGCAGTGATAAGTGACTACACCAGCCCCACCCACAGTGGCCCTCTCCCTAATCGATTGTTATCAGAATTGCTCAGGAAGGAGATACCTCTAGGGAAAAACACAAACTAAACAGAATCAGAACAGCGTCAATGGCTGCATCTATACAGACATGTCAGCTGAATTTAAGAAGACAGTTGAGAGCCAAATAGCAATGGAGGTGGGGGGAGTCAGGGTGCCTGAGGTTTGTCCCCTTACAGGGGAAGGAAACTTGCACGTGAGCTGTGCTCTAGTGGAGCCCGAAGTTAAAACGAAGAGGGTCCCAGGTATGGAGGCTGGCTCAGGCTCTCTGAAGGTGGGTGAACGTGGCCACTAACAGCATGGTCTCCACTCTACTTAGTCACGCCTCGGGCTCACCTTGCTTTGGGATTTCTCAATGAAAACAGAGATGGAGGCTTCCTTACATTCAGCAACCGCCTGGAGCAGTCAGCAGGAATTCTCAGCCTGTGAAGGGGACTCTGCTCTGCAGAGACAATGACACACTGGCTGGCAGACTTCAGGCTTAGCTCACACTGGGGGCAGCAGAAAGTCTCCTGAGCCACGGTTGACAATGAGGCAACAGACAGGGAAAACCCAGACCAATTCTAGAGGCATGTGAGACCCCTCCTGGGACTCCCAGAAACCCTCTGGGGAAAGTGTAGAGAGGGCAAGAGTTGTCATGCAATAGGATTTTTTGGTGATGGAACTTGCAACTCAAGTTCCAGTTCAAACTGGTTTAAGCAGGAAATTTATTACCTCACATAATGAGTAATTCAAGGGGGCAGTGCTGACTTCCAGCACGGCTGGATTCAAGGTTTCAATGTCCTTAGTCTGTCTCTGTCTGTATGTTTGTCTCTGTTCCTGTCTCTGTCTCTTTCTCCTTCTGTGTCTCTCTTTCCCTCTGGTTCTCCCTTCTCAGTTCTGCTTTTCATTAAGAAGACTTTCCAAGTCAGGAAAATATCTACCAGGCTCATAACATATTTGTAGCCAGTGTTCCTAAAAAGGAGTGTAATCTCCCAGTATCCACATCATTTCTCAGAAGGACCCAAATCTGTCTGGATTGTGTAACTTGCCCATCCCAGAACCAACTCCTGTGGCCAAGAGTTTGAAATACTCTGATTCTCCAGCGTGACTCATGGCCCCCACTCCAGGGTTAGAGGTAGTTGAGGCCTGTTGGTTGATGTGCCCACAATGGGAAGGGCCTGTCCTCAGAAGGAAGGGGGGAAAAAAAAAAGAGGGACAGAAAGTTACAAAGGACCTCTATACTGTAGAGGCAGACAGGGGCTTGGACAAAACAACTATACGATTAACAACTCATTGTACAGCAGAAACTAACACGATATTGTAAAGCAATTATACTTCAATAAAAAGAAAAGAAAAGAAAACTTTTAGCCAGAATTCGCTGTTTAAAAAAAAAAAAAAAAAAAGAGGGGGCTTCCCTGGTGGCGGAGTGGTTGAGAGTCCACCTGCCCATGTAGGGGACACGGGTTCGTGTCCCGGTCCGGGAAGATCCCACATGCCACGGAGCGGCTGGGCCCGTGAGCCATGGCCACTGAGCCTGCGCGTCCAGAGCCTGTGCTCCGGAACGGGAGAGGCCACAACAGTGAGAGGCCAGCGTACCACAAAAAAAAAAAAAACACAAGAGAGAGAGAGATTAACTACTAAGATAGTATCAATAACAAATCTGAGTACATTTGAGAAATATCGTATCAATAACAAATCTGAGTACATTTGAGAAATATCTTATTGCCATCTTTGAGCCATTTTTACTATTTCGTTGCTGACAGTCATCCTACCTCATTCCCCCCAGGCAACAGCTACTTGGATTTCTTGCTCTTGCTCCTAGATGAAAATACCTTTTTTTCTAAAATTTATGGACTTACTGAAGCACACCTGGATTGAACGTATACATGTCTATTTTCTTTTTCTGATTATGAGTAGTGAAACAGTACGCTGTTCTCCTTGCTGTCCTTAACACAAAAAGCAGTTTCTGCCTCAAGGCCTTTGCATTGGCTATTCCCTCTGCTGAGATGACTCTTCCCTCAAAGATCCACGTGGTTAGCTCCCCCATCTTCTTCAAGTCTTTGCTTATCTTAATCATCCAATTTAAAATTGTAAACTACCCCCTTCACCCCCTGCCTATCCACACTTCTGTTCTACTTTTTCCTTTTTTCTATAGCACTTCTTACTTTATAAAAATTTATAAAAATTACCTGTTTATTATTTTTCTTTTATACTGTTTGATCCTTATCCAAAAGCAAGCTCCAAAGGACAGGGATCTCTGTTGTATCCCAAGCACCCAGAATGCCAGAATGGTACCTGGCACAGAGTAGACGCTCAGAAAATATCTGGTAAAGGAATGAATTCCCCCAAAGCACCAAAAGCGTAAGCAGACTGTGGTTAAAATTTTAGAAATGTTGGCACAAAACAAATAGCAACGACTAATTAAATATTAGATATATGTTCTAAAAATTCATTAAACAATTTCTGGCCACAGGAAATTTCTCTCCTTAGACCACAGTTTACTACCTTCATCATAGGCTTCTTTTTTTAAAGCCTTCTATTTTCTCTTCCCCTTCTCCACTTTCCTCTGGAAAACTACAGATTTGCCTTTTTATTAGGAAGAAAAATTCAGTCCTCTCTTTTGTCACCTACTTGACTATGACATGCTCATGAGACCTCATCTTTATCAGCCAGAAAATTCCACCGAGAAACATGATGGTGTTTCCCAATAAAAGAATCCCCTAGCTCTGAGATGGCATGGCTCCTCCCCAAACTGGAGTGAGTAGTAAGTTTTTGTTCTAAATAGAACTGTCTTCTGCTGCATATGTCAGTCTATCAGGAAATGTCAATGTCAGAATAATAACCTCACTGTAGAAGACTTAAAGGTGATTTTTGCTTAGTTTCTACTTTTCCCCAAATAAACATGTAGTACTTGTATAATAAGAAGAACTTTTTTTAAAAGTATTCTTCTCTATAATATGAGTGTGTACATCTAAAAAGTAAGCAGGTAGCTCTTAAGACATCTTAGTCAGTCACAGATAAAGTAAGTAGGAAAGGACTATAGACAGGAAAGGATGGAAGGAAGGAGCAAATGACTACCCAAGATTAATGAAGCAACTACCACTTCTGGTCAAGATGAAGGAAGAGATACCTTCCTCTTTAAGCAATTAGAAAACTGAACATAACTTATATATTAATGGTTTTCAGACACTGGACAGCAGGCAGTACATGACAGTGATCTTTGGTGAAAAGAAAACAAATGTGGTGAGCCCTGCACTGGATGGACTAACAGGAGACTGGAAGAGAGTTTATAGGACATAGGGCAGGGAGTGGAGACTCAGACAGAGCCCGTCAGATTCCCCAAGCAAAAGATACAGGCTTGAGAATTCAGGGACACAAAACAGCTAGGATTTGAAGAGTACTAGCAAGGACAGAGCTTCATGGAAAGGAGTGAATACATTTCATGGAAAGGAGAGAGATGCAGAGAGGGAGAGAGATAAAGTTAGAGATAGAGATGGAGAGAGAGAGAGAGAGAAAGAGAGAGAGAAACTACACAGAGTTCCCCAGGGCTTTCAGCTGAACTCTGGTCAGCATATGTGTGAGAAAGCTGCCTGACACTGGGGAAAGAATTGCAGGAAAGAAACAGGTAGAACAATACTTAGAGCTCATCCAGGGTTGGGAAGAGTTTATGTTCCCATCAGCCATGGAAAAATCTTCATAATATATAAGGACTCAGGTAGAGTACTCAGAAAAGTATTGCCTCATTAGTGGGGAAAAATTAGCTCTAGACTAAATGCTACTTTTTCCCCAGCTAACAAAGTCTAACAGCATGCCTTAAAAGGATCAAATTGTTGCCAAGGAACTTAATTGTATTCTAGAACAAAGCTCAAGCATATTTAAAGAAATAGAAAACTATCTAGCACCCAACTAGGTCACAGTATATGGCATGCAATAAAAAATTACCAAACATGAATAAATCATAATTCAAAGAAAAATCAGTCAACAGAAATAGACTCAGAAATTATATAGATGACATAATTAGTAGGCAAAGACATTAAAACATTTATTATAAATATATTCCATATGTCCAAGAAAGTGGAGGAAAACATAAACATGATAAGGAGAGACATGAAAGATTAAAAAAAAACCCACCCAAAATTGAAATTCTGAGTTGAAAATGACTGGATGGGACTAAGAGCAGATTAGACAGTGTAGAAGAAAATGTTAGTAAACTTGAAGACAGGGCAATAGAAACTATCCGAATTGAAACACACAGAGAAGAAACTAAAAAAGCAAA
Source organism: Kogia breviceps (assembly GCF_026419965.1). Taxonomy (NCBI): domain Eukaryota; kingdom Metazoa; phylum Chordata; class Mammalia; order Artiodactyla; family Physeteridae; genus Kogia; species Kogia breviceps. The sequence goes on along the minus strand of NC_081322.1, from coordinate 19,618,214 downwards.
AAGAAAAAGAATAGAGAAACAGGAAACTGTGAGACAGCAGCTCGAAGCAGCCTAATATAACAATACATGTAATTGGAGACCCCAAAGAAGAGGACAGACAGGAAGAGACAAAGATATTTACAACAATAATGAATGAAATATTTCCAAATTTGACAAAATCTACAAATCCACAGATCCAAAACCTCAATGAACCATAAGCATACAAACAGTGATAAAAACTATACCAATGAAAATAATAATAATCAACTTGCTTAGCTAGTAATGAAGAGAACATCTTAAAAGCATCCAGAGGAAAAGACATGTTATGTACAGAGGAACAAGGGTGATAGCTTCTCATCAGAAACAATGCAAGCCAGAAAACAATGGATCAGTATCTTTAAAAAGCTAAAAGAAAAAATTGTCAACCTAGAGTTCTTTACACAGCAAGATATATTTCAAAATAAAGGTTAAATAACCAATTTTTTCAGACGTACAAGAGCTCAAAGAATTCTTAAGAAGACCTTAAACACCAAAAAAAAAAGAAAAAGAAAAGAAAAGGAAAGTAACTCATTCAGGCAGAGGAAATTGAGACCAAATGGAAATCTGGGGCTACAGAGAGGAATGAAGAACATTTGCAGTGCTACACAGGGTGGTAAATATATTTTTGGAGAAAAAAAATGAGATATCAAATATTTATGACAGTTTAGAATCCTTTTATCAGCCATTGGTGAATCATTCTGCTAGAGACACACAAATAGAAGCTGCGCTGCTCAGCAGTTATCAGTGATCTTCACTTTCTGACCTTGCATACTTTTCCTGCATCTCTGCAGCAAAGCAAGTGTGTACTGGCTCCAGACACCTTCTGTCTATGGAGCTCCCTTCCCTACCTTCAACTCTGGTCCTTGTAACTACACAGTAAGCAGGGAAGGTCAATGTGGCAAAAAGACACAACACACCCCAGGATTCAGGTAATGAGGTCCTTCTACCACACTGGATTCTATCCTAAGGGTGTTAACCCACCCCATCTCTTGCCCTTTGTATCTTGCTATATATTTTAATTGATTCAATATACTGTGTGATTCAGGGCTCTTAATCAGTCTGGTGAGTCTTTCTGTGTCTTGTTGGTGAGGCTACTGTAACCTCAAGGTATTTCCCACTGCAACATGCTCAGGGGTTCATTTGAGGGGGAACATAGAAAGAGTGCGGGTTTTCTCCCTGTATTAATTCATTTTGCCTCTGATATACTGAATAGTAAAATATTATTTTATCAAGATAGCTAACTTCTTTCCAAAGATATTCTATCTGATTTGTCAAATGAACTCACTGGGAAGAATTTTTCTGTGATGAACTGCTGTACTTAGATCATTGGCCACGAAAACAGAATTCTGGGTTCTAATCTTACCTCTTCTCTTGTTCCAATTATTAAAGGTCTCCAAAATTCATTATTTGTAAATCTATTAGAAATCTAATGTTCTCAGATATGGAAATCTATGGAATGGGAATGAAAAATTCCTTTCTTGTCAAGTTGTTGTAATGGTTCAATGACTTATCTTTCTAGTGCCTGCAATGGAGCTTAACACAAAATAAGTAATCTTCAAATGTTCACTATGTTTTTCTTCTTTCCCTTCCCCCTGCCTTTGCAATATTTCTGCTAAGTGGCTTTCCCTCTCTTTCATTTCAGCAACCCTGGCCTGCAAGCCATGTGCATCATCTTCTGTCTCCAGTTAGATGCCTCCTCCCCTCTGAGATGCTCCCATCAGTGGCTCCACCCTCCACAGCCCAGGCAGGATGCTGTTTTTGTTCTCCATACACTCGTTTCCTAAGAGCACTAAGAAAGTGCCCTGGCCCATCCTCTCTGCTGGCTTCATTCTCATCCTCCTCTCCCTCAACTACTAAACCAGTTACGACTTGCGTAAGGCAGGAATCAAAGGTCTGTTACAGGCCCAGCCCAGAGGAACAACTATAGGAAAAGGAGTCATAGTTAAGGACCCTGCAGTCAGTTCTTTCAGCATCATTGTGAGGTGATTTTCTCATAGATCCTCTAAAACTTCAGGTACCCTGGCTGCACCCATGCAATTTCCAGCCTCGAAACTTCCTGCCCTGTTTCTACTGAAGTGAAAGACTTATAGGAGGTGTTGTAACCCTAACCATGGCTGAGAGAAGGTAAGAGCCACCTTGTGATTCAATGATCCAAAACCCAAATTCAAGAAGGCTTTCCCCCATTTCCCTAATTGGACTTGTCACCTCTCGTGTGTCCTTTTTCTTCTCATTATCTAGTTCCACTCTTGTTTTTCCACATAATTGCTTCTTATTTTAGAAATTGTTCTCCTGATTCAATGAGGGAAAGAGCTCATTTGAATTGATTTTTATGTTGAAGTCCTGCATTTCTGTAACTGTACTCTTGTACACTTGCTGTTTATATTTTGTAGGATAGTCATAAGTAAGCAGACTTATGATGTCTGCTTACTGTCAAAAGTGAGAGATAAAGAAACTGGAGGAGAAGGAGAATAAGAAGTAGGAGAAAGTGGAGGAGGAGGGCAGAGGAAATAGGAAATATATATGTAGGGAATCCATTGCCTTTGGAAGTTGGAAAAGCATATTATCAAGTTCTTTGGGAATTCTTTTGAATTCCCAGGATTCCTTTGGAAAGTTCAACCCTCAAAGGCAGTAACTGCACACATAACTAGCGTGCAACTAAAGAGCCATGTCCTTACTGTTATTTTCACTCATTGGCTGAATCAGTTACCTGAGCGTCTAGACTCAAAGCAAAAGGTTCCAGGTACTCCAGACAAGACCAATCCAGTTCAGGTTGTGTATTGGAGTATTTCTTGAATACACACACACACACCTACACACACAAACATACACAAACACAAACATTTTTCTATGTGGAAAATGACAGGTTCCCCAAACTATCCAGTTTCTGATTAAAACCCTGAGCAAAACTTGGAAGTACAAAAATTGACATAACCTCATCTCTCTAAATGCTTTCCTGACTATATTAATTTAAATCAAAGCCAGAAAAATAGCAGAATACATTCTAAAAGAATTCTGTAAAACATGAGCTTCATATTTTTAACTTGTGGGGAATAAAGTGGTTTTACTTAATTTAACCTGACTTTGTCCTTCCAAATGAGCTGTGCAATATCTTTGGCAATTCATTCTCAGATTAGGAAACCTGAATTTTTTCTCGCTTTTCCCATCTTTTTCTTTCTTTTCAAATAAGACTGTTTTGTGAGCCACATTTCAGGATAGACTAAGTTGCCTCTGGCGTGGGAGTTAGATAAACTAGGAATCCATTCAGGTCTAAAGAGGTCTTCAGTGGATATTCAGTTTCATATGTTGGTGATATAGTATAGAGGACGATGCTCCTGGGCTTAATTCCCCTCAGTCCTTCTGTACCTTTCCAGCTCTCTCTGTCCTTCCTTTCCTGAGCAGAGAGAAGGCAGGGTCACAGTATGAAAACAAAGATGAGACAAAGCAGGAACCTGTGATAACTGTCTTTCTCCACCCTAATGGAGACATAAGACCCAGAGTTTGGTAAGCCAGACTACATCAGTTAGCTGTAGAATCAGATTATTGTTTTGGCAAACAGAATCGCTTCAATTCCCGCCACCGATTTTGGAGAGTCAGCAACAGATGTCATAGCAAGTCTGACGTTACTATCAAGTTTAGCCCATTAGAACTAGTATCTGTATGGGTTTTTTATTTTTGTTTTTTTGTTTGTTTGTTTTTGATAGGCAGAGACTTAAATTTTGTTGTTGTTGTTTTTTGTTTTAGGCGGGCCTCTCACTGCTGTGGCCTCTCCCGTTGCGGAGCACAGACTCTGGACGCGCAGGCTCAGCGGCCATGGCTCACGGGCCCAGCCGCTCCGCGGCATGTGGGATCTTCCCGGACCGGGGCACGAACCCGTGTCCCCTGCATCGGCAGGCGGATTCTCAACGACTGCGCCACCAGGGAAGCCCTGAAATTTTTAAACTTAAAAATTAATATGATAAAGGACAACAAAGTATTTTAAGAGAAAAATGTGAGAAGACAATTTAAAACCTGTAATAAACCTGAGAAAAAGTAATTATTTGAACAAGATAATTCAAAGGTTGAAACATGCGTGGCTCAAGGATTTCCTTTTTTTTCTTCAAAGAGATTTTGTTTTCCTTAATTCCCTTGACATCTGAATAAAATTCTCAAAGCCAAGAGGGACTTAGAGACAAAACCTGGAAAATCATGTGAAATGTGCATTCTGGCTGCTTGGAGGGATTTCATGGAAAAATTAAAAACATAAGTCTTTTTTCAACATATTGATTTTTATTTAGTATGTTTCTATATTACTTTTCAATACAAATGAAAGTACGATTATGCTATCTCTTTTCTTTGAGATAATTGACAGTTTTTAACACTTTCAACTTGTGTCTAGCCTTATTTTATATTAAAGCTTACTTTATATAAATGTTTTAGAGGTTTTTAAAGGTTAAATCTTTTAAAGGTGTTCATTCTTACAAACAATATTGATAAGAAAAATAATTTTCACAAAATACACTTAATCTCAGACTTCTTTTGAGCACTTGAGAAAAAAGCACAACTTTGTAATAGGCTTGACAAATTTTTATTATTTCTAGCCACTTTTCAGGTCTTATACAGCTGGTAGTATTTGTTCTTTCTAAACTCTTCCATCTAATTTTAGAAGAATTTTGATTTGGAATCCAAGGCACATTTCCTGAGGAAAGAATATCATTTTGAGTGACTTCACCTCACCACTCCACACAGCCCCTCCATGTTTCAGCCTACACTTCCCTGGGTGACTTCCCTCTATTGGGAGCCATGCCTTGGTCATTCTGATTACCCAGGGAGCATCTTAAGTGGACTTCTCTTTAAGAAAATGTATATTTCTTTAAGTTTAAAGGAAAGCCAAATTCAAGGTTTCAAATTCTATTGTGATATTTCATTTTAAAAGATAAAACATGGTATTTCTTTGCTTTTAATGAGAAGAAAAGCTTTTGAAAAAGTAAGCGTATAACTAAAAGCAAGACAATTATAGCCACTTAAAAATACTAAACTACACATATATAACCAACAAAATGTCAGCTGTATTTGTGGGTAGATTTTCATTTTTTAACTTGATTCTGTATTCCAAATTGTTTTTAATACACTTGTATTACTTTTATGATGAAAAAACACCCATAAAGATTCAAATAAACATTAACCTAATGAGATAACACTTCCTTAAGTTTTTGCTATAATCTTTTATTTTTTAACATCTTTATTGGAGTATAATTGCTATACAATGGTATGTTAGTTTCTGCTTTATAACGAAGTGAATCAGTTATACATATACATATGTCCCCATATCTCTTCCCTCTTGTGTCTCCCTGCCTCCCACCCTCCCTATCCCACCCCTCTAGGTGGTCACAAAGCACCGAGCTAATCGCCCTGTGCTATGCGGCTGCTTCCCACTAGCTATCTATTTTACATTTGTTAGTGTATATATGTCCATGCCACTCTCTCACTTTGTCCCAGCTTACCCTTCCCCCTTCCCATATCCTTAAGTCCATTCTCTAGTAGGTCTGCATCTTTATTCCCGTCTTGCCCCTAGGAGTTTTTGCTATAATCTTTTGTTCATAATTCAGATGCAGTAAACCATACCAATTTATACTAATGAATGTGAAAAACCCTTCTCTAAAGGTTTTCCGGGTATTCTTCAATTTAACTAAGACTTTTGAGGATAAAATCTGTATCTTACATAAACACGAATACTAGCTTCTTAACATCACTGAGGAAAGGAAGAGCTGTGCTTGGAAGAAAATATCCAGTGGCACCTAAAGAGCAGAGCTGGACCCCAGAAATGCTCCCCAGTTTCCACAGGAAATGCGTTCTGCCAAGAACACAGGCTGGACAGGAGAGGGAGAGAGGCTGCAAATCATCCCTGCTGCCTCCTAACATTCTGTCACTGTTGGAAATAAAAGAAGCAACCGAGGAATTTTGCCCATTTCCCCCATTTCTGCTCTAAGGGGCGGGGAATGAAATACAATATCCTTCCATGAGGATACAAGCTCCAGGACTGCTCTCACTAATGAGCAGGTGAGAGCCTGACATCAGTAGATACCTTATAAATGTGTGTTGAATGAATAAATGACATGGAAGAAACATGTAGTATTTCATTTAGGGTTTTTGGTTTTTTGTTTGTTTGTTTGTTTGTTGTTTTGTCCATCTGTGCCCATTAAAAATTAAACCCTCTTAGGGGCAAGAACATGACCTCAGTATCTAGTACAGTATTGGTACATAACTAATTTTAAGGAGTGTCCAAAATTCTTAAGTTGCAGGATAACACTATGGAAACAGAAAGTACAGTATAGTGGTAAATGTTTAGACACAGGGACCAAGCCTGCCTGGTTTCAAATCCAGCTCCACCCCTATGAGCTGTGTAACTCTGGGGCAGGTGACATAACTTCTTTTTTAAAATAGAGATAGTAACAGCACATACCATACATGGTAGTTGCAAGAATTAAATAAATTGAAACACCAAAAATGCTTAGAATAAACCAAGTGCATAGTGAGTATGATATGTGTCTCCTGTTTTATTAATTTTAACATTTAGCCTAGGTTTGAAGTCTTCTAACCAACTCTAGCCTCTAGGTTTTCTTAGTTCGTTTACTCTCAGAAAAACACAACTTCCTGTTTCTAAGGAGGGAGAAAAGCTTTTAAAAGTTATAAAAAGACTCAAAGCCTCTTGGACATCAAATAGCTCTTACAAAACAACATTTTGATGAGTTAAGTGTAAAGGAATCAAAAACATACGGATTAAATTTCCTTTATAATACACATGGGCTTAAAATGAAGAGAAAAGTGCTTAGCAAAACACACTTTGGGTCTGTCAAACCCAAAACATTGAAAACCACTTCAAGACATTCTGCAGACCCACAGCAGAACGAGATCCCCTGCCATCCACATTTAAAAACCCCTCCTCTGGACTCCTGAGTTCCCAACTGGTCCACAGCTTGTCATCCCTTGACCCATCTTCTCAAAGGATAAACTTCCCCCGATTTATGAGAAAGTACGCTGCATCTCAGAAGCAGGACATAAGCAATTTATAGATTAGAAGGCACAAATAGGTCATCATTGGCAGATGATTTTCATTTCAATATTTTATTGAAGATCTCTACCGCATGTGAATGCAACGATATGTGTTGCATATGCGAAAACTAAGATGTAGCCAAACGTCTTGTAATTTTTCTTTTTGCAGCATAACCATGAGTAAAAGGTAATTTGGACATCTGAAAGTATTTTTCAGGATGAAATAATATTCTAAAAATTGTTTTCTACATAAAAATAAGTTTTTCTAAGGTAATTTTCACGTTGAGAGTCTTGATTCCACTCTGCATGTTATCAGGATTGGAAAACATGCAGTTGCCTGACCTGGACACTCTTTTCCTCGTGTATTAAGTCTTTGAGGTGTGCTGTAGCTCTAATTTAAGAATGTAAAAAAGTTTCAGGTTTTAGATTTCTTTTGAATAGTTTCCTACACTGAATCCCTTTACACGCTTTCATAGAGGAGCAAAGAAAAGCAGCCTGCAAAACTAACTGATATCCTGGAAAAGCAGCCAGGAATACAAAAAAAAAAAAAAAAAAAAAAACAATGTTAATATTAATGAGCTGGTCACATTTAAAGAAGCAATTTTTTAAATAATACAAGTAGTTATGATCATCTGTTATTTTTTCCTGCTAAGCCCTACTACAGAGTCTTTCCTGTAGTAACCTGGATCCAATATCATAAGACTTTATGTATCAGTTAGTAAGTCTCTTTGAAAATAAAATATTAAGGTAAAATAGAAAAGAAGTTAATGTTTCTGAAAATATCTTAAGTTGAGATTGGAGGGTGGCAAAACTAACAAAACATATTTCTCTATTTTGAAATGTATTACTTTAATTTTTTTCTGTGTTTCTTAATGATTTAAATAAAAAGATACTGGCTTTGAAAGTATGTTTCCCTGTTAAAGAGAAATGTAGGTGACCCCTTCCTTTACGGACTGTTGGATTCTCTTTGAGTAGGAAGTTTACCACTAAAAGAACTATCGTCAGCACAAAACATTGATCTGATATGCACATATATTGTCTCATTTTTAGAACTAATTAAAAATTTGATGACTAGAGACATTAGTTTGCATTTCATTCATTTTGTTGAAATATCACAGAAGAACTCAGTACAGGACCTATTATGATCTCCACCAATTCCCTATCCACTGCTCCAGTTTGCCTAAGAAATTTCTTTTTGATGAATTCATAACCAGATTTTCTGCAGACAGTTTATCTTGGCTCACTAGAGACTGGGGAGCACTTGATCAGTCATGGAAAGTGTTTCAGTTATAAAATACAAATAACCACTCTGAAAGTAAAATTTTATGATAACTATTGCACTTTATCTATATTTTGATTTCTTTTTTAAAAATAAATTTATTTATTTATTTTATTTATTTATTTTTGGCTGCGTTGGGTCTTCGTTGCTGCACGCAGGCTTTCCCTAGTTGTGGTGAGCGGGAGCTACTCTTCGTTGTGGTGCACAGGTTTCTCATTGCAGTGGCTTCTCTTGTTGCGGAGCACAGGCTCTAGGCGTGCGGGCTTCAGTAACTGTAGCACACGGGCTCAGTAGTTGTGGCTCGTGGGCTCTAGAGTGCAGGTTCAGTAGTTGTGGTGCACGGGCTTAGTTGTTCCATGGCATGTGGGACCTTCCCTGACCAGGCCTCGAACCTGTGTCCCTTGTATTGGCAGACGGATTCTTAACCACTGCGCCACCAGGGAAGCCCTACATTTTGATTTCTTATAACCAAAAAGGATAACCTATCTCAGATATCTACAATTTTTGCCATAGTAAAACATGTCAAAATGTTCAAAAATTTCACCTTTAGACAGGAGAACTAGTCAAAATTAGTGAAAAGACTATACTATGGATTATTTTCAAGAATATGCATTTGAATTAATTTAAATTTTTTAAGTGACTGAGAAACATCTAATAAAGTTACCTTATACTTCAATGATTAGTTTGTCTGTGTTTATCATTATTCATATATAAATGAGAATTTCTGGAATAACTAATAACGTATAATGCAAAATGAATAATTAATAAAGCAGGCTATTCTTTAATGGTATAAACATTTCCCAGAAATCTTGATTATGACATCAATCACTTAAGAAAGAAGTAAAAAAAAAAAAAAAATTTAGCCCAGCCAAAGCCATCAAACCATCAAAAATATCAAATGAATGAAAATCAAATTAATGAAGGTTTAGTACAACTAACATACATTATACAAAGGAAGTGACCCCAGGTGCTCACTACTTGACCTATTTCAAATCTCATGAACTGGATTGACTTTTAAAATCAACAGCT